>NC_043701.1:156554148-156635124 GCF_006229205.1 Suricata suricatta
TTATTGACTGTCCAGGGCCTGTCATTTCAGGAAATATTCTTTTAATGGTGTCTCTCAGTTTCTCTTGTTGTGCCTTTGAATATTTTATTTCCCTACTCAGCAATATTTGGGATTCACCGTCATGCACACTTTGGCTTGTTTCTTGGTGTAGCCCTAAGAAGGAAAACAGACAGACAAACACAGAAGGAACAGTAACACACAAACGCACAGACAAATCAAACAAACAAACACATTAAAAGGGGGAAAGAAAATGGAGAGGAAAGAAACGAAAAGAAGAGAAGAAGAAAAGAAAAAAAAATAAAGGGGGTCAGAGACAACAAAGGACAGTGGACAGTCTAAAAGTGTATGACCAGTTGAGGGGAGAGGTAGGGATGAGATATAGGAGAATATATCTGGGTTGCAAGAAGGTAAAAAAAGGGAGAAAGGAGAAAGGAAAATAAGGACTAAACATTTTAAAAATTTTAAGTAAAAATAAAAAGTAATAATAATAAAAAGTATGTACAGAAAAAGAAGAAAAGGGAAAAAAATGAAGAAAAAAAAGAAAAAAATTAAAAAACAAAAACAAAAACAAAACAGCAGCTCTCCCTCGTGATAGGCGTGGTTTGGTGTGGTAGGTCTCAGAGGCTGCTGTCAGAGGCTCCGCCTTGGTGTCTGCAGAGATTAGATAGGCGGCACGCCAAGCTCCGCTGAACTACACACTGTAGGCCACTCTAATGAGTCCGAACTCCTTGTGCCACAGTTGAGCAGAGTTGTATTTTCCAGACCCGCCTCGGTTCAAAGTTCCGGTCCATGCACTTTTATGCTACCACAGATGAGATGTATTTGCTTTGGTGGCTGGCTTCTTAGGGGGAGGAATCGGTTTGTCTTGGCTCAGGCAGGGATTTTGGCTGCCCCTGCCTGAGGCGAGATGTGCAGCAGAAGGTTAAATGCGCACCGTCACAGACCCAACCCCCAGCCGGGATTGCGTTTGAGTTGGGGAAGGAATGAGTGTGCATCTGTTGCCGGAGGCTCTGGAAGATGCTGGATACGAGCTGGGAGCTCCTGCAGCCTGAGCGCACGCCAAGGCCTCCACCGCCACCAACTCTCTGCTGGAATTGTGCAGAGGTGGGGGCTATCCTTTCCCTGTTGGCACCCAGGATTCAGGGTTCACGTGGCCAATGCTGGGGGCAAGATGCGCTGTGGAAATGAGGTGCATGCTCCCACTCCCAAAACCGAGGTCCAAGTGAGTGCCCCTGACACCACTGCTGCCGTGGCCGCTGACTCCTTGCCAAGATGGCGCAGGGCTGGAAGCTGTTCTTTCCCTTGCGCCACCTGGGTTCGGGATTTAGGCTACCCAGCAGTTATCTATGGAGTGAGCTTCTCTCTCCTAGCGAGGTTAAGCGTTCTTTACCTCTTCCCCAGAGACAGTACTATGAGCGTGTTCAGTCTCTCTGTCTCTTCCCTTTGTCTCTCGGGCTCTGCGCACTTGCCCCGCGTTGGGCTGGGGCTCCCACCTCCCCTGCCCGTCTCGGGCTGGCCCGTTTTCCAATCTCCCCAGTTCGCACTCACTCACTCAGGTATCCTTGAGGTTCTCTTCCTTCTGGAGTCCATATTTTCTCCTTCCGCTCTTGCAGATGAGAGTAATGACCTTCTCAGTTTGATAGATGGGGCAAACGAAGTTTACAGAGCTCCCTTCCTCTCCGCCATCTTGGCTCCTCTCAGTCAAAACAAAATTAATTTTAATGGTATAATTTATTAGACCAGTATATCCAAAATATCATTTCAACATGTAATCCTTATAAAAATGGAGACATTTTTACATGCTTTCTTTCTAACGCTCAAAATTCTAGAGTGTTTTTCAGATGGAGAGCACATCTCAGTTCTGACCACCACGTTTCAAGTTCTCAAGTGTCCTTAGAACGAGGAACAACCGTATCAACAACGTAGTAAAGAGCAAAAAAATGAGCGGTTCCCAGCAGTTGGGGGGAGGGTGGTTATGGCAGCCACCACCCTCCGCATCCGGACGGGCCTTCCTGCTGTCTCCCAGAGCTGGCCTGCGCTCAGAGGACCAGCCCCACAGGAAGATGCGCGGCCCAGCATCATACAGAAGATGCCGAGTGCGGCTCGTGGGCTGATTCCAGGCCATGGAGGGGTTGTTTGGCTCCCACGTTGTTTTCCAAACTCTTGAAGTAGATGTTGCTTTCATAGCCTTGTATTTCCCTCCTGACTCTTTTAGACACTAGGTGTGTAAGACCAAAGCTCTTGAAGTCAGGCAGCCCCGGATGCTAATCGTGACTCTACCACTTTTTAGCTGACATTGGATCCATTAAACCCTTCCTATGTCTCCTATTATAAAACTGGAGCTAACAGTATAGAGATGTGTGACTTGAGTGAGATAAGGAATTAATTGGCTGGCACAAGACTTTGTACATTTAAGTGCTTGATAAATTGTGGCATTAGTCTTTCATCCAGAGGAGGTTTGAACTCCTTAGAGCCGCTACCATAGTTCTATTTCAATATGGGAAATTGGGAAGTACAAGGACAGGACAAACCCTTAAAAGTGACCTCTACTGGGACGCCTGAGTGGCCCAGTCGGTTGAGCGGCTGACTTTGGCTCACGTCATGATCCTGCGGTTTGTAAGTTCAAGCCTCACATAGGGTTCTGTGCTGATGCCTCAGAGCCTGGAGCCTGCTTTGGATTCTGTGTCTCCCTCTCTCTCTGCCCCTCCCCATTCATGCTCTGTCTCGGTCTCTCAAAATTAAATATTAAAAAAAAATTTTTTTAAGTGACCTCTACTTGCATACACCAATGTTGAAGAATGGCCTCTGCACTAACAATTTTCAGACAGTCTGTTTCTTGTCTCTGTGGTTCAGCTAAATTAAGCAGTCCTTGGTACCAAGGCACTACAAACTTTAAAAGGCTTCTTTCTGGAAATGAAAGAGGAAGCTAGCAGTGACACCAGGGGCTCCTCCTGCTAACCTCCATCCTGGTTCTGAGATAGAAGATTCGGGTCTTGGCACTGGATGCTGCTGATAAAAGATTTTAATGATCGCGGTGCGTGGGTTGCTCAGTCAGTTGAGTGTCTGATTTCCACGCAGGTCATGATCTCTCAGTTTGTGGGTTCGAGCCCTGCATCAGGCTCTGTGCTGACAGCTCAGAGCCTGGAACCTGCTTCGGATTCTGTGTCTCCCTCTCTCTCTCTGACCCTCCCCTGTTCACTCTCTGTCTCTCTAAAATGAATAAATGTTAAAAAAAAAAGATATTCATGATCAACTTGGAATAAGACTTGGCCACTGCTCCACCCCAGTTTTGTTTTGCTTTTAATGGAGAAATTAAGGGGCCAGGACTTAAAAACATCTAAACATTCATGATGAACACACCACAACCCTCTCTCTAGCTTGGGGTTCAGGCTCCTTACCATCCACCACCATATGCTTTTATTTGTTTTTCACTTTTTAATTTTTTGAGACAGTGTGAGCAGAGAGAGAGGGAGACAGACGATTCCAAGCAAGCTCTGCACTGACAGCAGCAAGCCTAATGCAGAGTTTAAACTCATGAATTACAAGATCATAGCCTGAGCTGAAGTTGGACACTCAAACAACTGAGCCACCCAGGTGCTCCTGCCATAAGCTTTTAATTCAGAAATATAGGTAGGAGCAAAAAGTGGGCAGCCCACCACAGGGGACAGAAGCCACAGAACTGGCCCAGGATGAAGGGGAGGTTAAGGAAACCTTTTCCCAGTTCTGTTTTACCATCTTCCCTTTCTGCTATTTCATGCATGTCTGGCTTCTTCATTCCTTTCTACAATTTGAGTATTGATGATGTGCCCAGCACTGTACTAGGCATTTTGAACCTCCTCCTATTTTTAAAATAACTCTGGTCTCCTCCACAGTTTTTTTTTTCTTTTGCATCATTCGATTTCCCATGTGCTATCTATGCGTCTCTCCATGATTCACTCTCTAGAAAAAGATGTGGCTCCTTTCTTTAAATAATATATGAGCTGGCCCCTGGGGGCTGGGGAGAGGGGCAGACAGCTCAGCGCAGCACCCAGGGGCCCACGTGGCAAACGAGGAGCACATGGGTAGGTGATGCAGTAAAGACACTGCAGGGTTTTTATTTCAGTCCAGATTTAAGTAACTCCTTTGTTATCAAAAAGAACTATGTCAGCATCAATAACCTGCTGCTTATAAAATGTATGCTTGGCAGAAAGAGAGAATTATCATCTAATGAATACTTGCCATCTGCCAGGCACTGGGGAAGGCTAGTGGTTCTCAGTATTTAGTGGTCAAGGACTCCTCTGGGATTCTTGTGGAAGCTACAAAATCTCTCCCTTAGAAAAATTCAGATGTACACAAAATTTTACGTAGAATTACAAGGGCAAACAATGTTCCAAAGCATAATCACAGACTCCAGGTTAAAACCTCTTGTGAAGGGCACCTAGGTGGCTTAGTTGATTAAGTGCCCAACTCTTGGTTTCAGCTCAGGTCATGATCTCACGTTTGTGGGTTCAAGCCACACTAAAAGCATGGAGTCTGCTTGGAATTCTCTCTCTTCTGCTCTCTGCCCCTCCCTCCACTTGCACTTTCTCTCTCTCAAAATACACAAACATTTTAAAAAAAAAGACTTTTCTGCCAAGCCATCACATCTGAAAGCATAGCATTACTGAGACAAGATACCATTACAGATGAGGGGACATCCCCAAGGTCATATACATCACAAGTGGCAGAAACATTTCAACCAGGTTGTCTAAACACCTCAACTTGCTGCCCTAGATAAAAATATCAACCGGTTTTTACTGTCATTATAACTGCCATTCCCTTTTTTAAATAAGATTTTAAGTAATCTCTTTGTTGATGTGGTACTCGAACCCACAACCCCGAGATCAAGAGTCACATGCTCTACCCACTGAGCCAGCCAGGCACCGTCACTCCTTATCTTCATACGAGGAAATAAGATCATGTGAGAAGTGAAACCTGTGCAAAACCTTCCAGACTCAGCCACGGGACACAGACAGCTCAGACTTCCCAGAGGTTTCAATCCCACTTCCTATCAGCCAAAAGCCCCACTGGCTGTGAACTTCCCTACCCAGCTGGAAAACAAGCCAAAGAGGTGCTTTTCCTAGACAGGTTTCATATTCCTCAGAATAAGAGGCCAACCTCTTTGTCAATAATATCTCAATAAAACTAAGGAGAAACATTTTTTTAAGAAGCAATCTCTCCTTAAGATAGTCTATCTATGAAAATGGGAATTAAGAGACCAGTCAAAGCCTATGGATATGAAACAAAAGATTTAATTTCAGAATATTACATGAATAAAAAAAGACAATGCATATGATTGTTTCTTTACAGTTACATAGATATATCTGATATATAGTCAAATAAGAAAGATATACAAAAAGGGGTGAAAGAGTTAAGAAACCCCGTTTCTCGTGTTGAGCGAGCTCAGGGAGAATGCAAGGGCAACCCCTGCTACGAAGGGCCCGGGGCAGCAGCGCCAGCAAGTGGAGGTCAGTGCTCTGCTCAACGGCTCCTCAGCCCCCTGGCTGTGGCCTCGCACACTCGGCTTCCCCGGCAACCCAAGCACCCGGCTGTTACTACCGCACCTCCTTACCAGCCCCGGCACTGACTCTCCGCTAGTGGAAAGACGTCAGCAGTGGCTGCTGGGAAAGCTAGCTTTCCTGCAGGGAGTTTTAGACTGGGTTAATCACCACTGGTTTGAAAAGCCTGTGCCTCTGAGGAACCCAAATCTTCCCCAGATTCTAGAGCAATCTTGCCAAATGCTGGTGTCTAGGTTTAGATCAAGGTCCTGTCTTCAGTACAAAAGCTTCAGGGTGGAGGGGACAGGGATGAGGCTTTCCCTGGGAAAAGAAGTTCTACTTAGAACAGACCTTCCAGCATTTGCGTGAGGCCCTGTATGAAGTAAGGAAGCAGCGAGAGTCTAGAGAAGTCCGTTCCCGAAGATGGCTGCCCCAGGTACGCATGGGCCACACCGCGGGTCACTACGAGGCTGCAATGACCACAGGTCCTCCTAGGGGGGCAGTATTTTAAACCATATCCTAACAGAGGCTCCCGTGAGGGAAGCTGCACAACACCGCTACACAGGAGGGAAGGCTCAGCTCCGACTCGCTGGGATCTGCTGGTTTCCTCATAGGCCAACACGCGGCTGCCCCTGCAGTGGTCACCGCCGTCAACAGCCCTGCACTGCTCCATTTCACAAGGGTGCTCCCTTGTCATTCCTGACAGACCCTAGAAGGATATTCGGGGTGAAGAGTGTGTGGAGGACCATGCGCGGTTTCAGTTACGACCCGCTGAGTACCTTCCCCTCTAACGTGTTTTGGCACTCAGGTACGGTCAGTGTCTTCGGAGCTTCTTCCGCTGCAGCCTCTCCGGTCTCAGTGCAAAAGTCTATCATTATAAAAGGTTAGACACCCCAGTGCCTATGGCTTTCACCAATTCACGCAGTGATCTGAATCAAGGCGGTGCTCTGCGTTTCCACGTTCACGCCCACTGGCACACATACCCTCCCCTGCATTGACACATCAGAATCCATCGCAATTGACCCCAGAAAGAAATGAAATCTTAAAAGCCATAAGAAGAGGCATTTCCAAAGAGACTGTTCCAACGTGAAAAATAAACATAACAGACTAAAAAAACATAGATTAAGAAACTGTTAAACACAGGCTCAAGAAAACCCGCCCACCAAGTCAGAAGGGAGACAGTACCTCTCTGTGGCAAATGATAAAGGGCTTTTGCCTTTGAGTTGTCTGGAAGATTCCACAGGATTAGAACACTTACATATTATAAGGCAGAAGGTTAGGCTGTTTATTTCTCAAATTTGGATTCCAACCGGATCACAGCTTCTATTAAAAAATGACCTAACACACCCTTTAAGCAAGGGAAAGTATATTTAATAAATAACGTAAAGGAAACACACATACCCGCATACACACATAAATTGCCCACAGGGGCAGGCTATAGGAAAGCATGTGCGTGTGGCAAGAACCTCTCTCTCCACCCTAGCGCCAGAGCACTACCCTGGTTATCAGCCCTGTCCAACCAGAGAAAGTCTCCTAAATCTCAGCCACGCTCCTCAAATAGGACGCCAGGACCAACCTGAGGTCACTGCTCTGCTCTCTCCACCTGATGCCAGCCTGATGTTTAACAGACCATTCCACTCAGGGATGAAACATTTAGACGAGTAAAGAAAAGAACTACAGAGTTAAGGGAGAGCATGACTGCAGTCTGGTCACACCAAAAGCAGTTCACTGACTGGTAGCTGGTGCTTATTTTCTCCATAAGAAAAAGCCAAATAGAAATCTACATAAACGAATTTGCTAAAAATATTTTTAAGAATGACATAAAACCGTTTTAGAGAAAAGGGATTCTATGCAGGTTCGACTCCTCAACATCTCCTGCTCACAATCCATCCAATTGGAAAGCCATATGTTACATTTCCCTTAACTACTGCTGCTGCAGCAGCAAATGAAACACAAGCATGAAGAGAGGACCAACACCTGAACACAAGGCCAATGCATGCTCTCCCTAGAGTCCTCTTCCGTGACAGGAGAAGCGCAGCTTTTTCAATAGTTTAAAGAGAGTCGGCAAATCATACTTTGCTGGGCAACTGCTTCCCCACAGAGCCTGACTCACTCCAGCACAGGGCGAGAGCGGCTGCGCAGCTTAGCAGAGCAGGCCCGCCGTGACCATGCCCGCCAGCCACACGCTGCTCTCTAGGCAGTGAGTCCGCACACCGGATCAAGCCACCACTCACCCCCAGCACCCGTGAACATCCCCAGCCCGGTCAAAGCCCCAGCCCGGCCTGTGCCCATCCTGCCGAGGAGGGGGTGGCAAGCAACCCTCCTCAAGCACCGGTGATAAGCCTCAACTGCTTCCAAAGGAGAACACGCTCCTTTAAACCCTCCCAGCCCTGCAGGGTGATGCTCGCTGCCTCCCTGTGGCGCCAGCTTGCTCTCAGGAGACAGTCTAGCCCGCACACCCGATCCCTTAGAAGGATGCTATATAATTCCACCCACAAGGAGTCAGCGTGGACATAAAGCCAGCCTGCCCCATCCTAGTCACACTCCCTAGCTCCCACTACATTCAGATATATCAGCAAACCTCTAGTAAGCCGTCAGTGACTTTCCCCGAGGCACAGTGATTTGGCACAGAAGTACCGGCACCAGGGATGCTTTGGGCAAGAGGACACTGAATGAAGGAGACGAGTTCAGCAACCACACAACAATTACTTTGGCATCATTGAAGAAAGGGGGAGAGAGGGAAGGAGGGAGAGACGCAGGGAGGGAAGAAGGGACAAAGTTTAATAACTGATTTGTTAAAATAGTCTATCATTCTGAATTCTCCTTTTTCAGTACCACAGGCCAAACATCTGCAATCTCAGGCCCAAGAAATAATTTTTAAATTTCCAGGAAAGCTGTTAGGTTCTCTGGACACACACGGTATTGAGGAGTACAGCCGCATGAGTATAGAGCTTTCCCAAAGCTAACGGCGAAGAAGAAGGGAAAGACATCGGTCTGAGAGGCAATTTAGGTACCTATCCGAAAAATGGCTCTAAAAAAGACAAACAACAAACAACCAAAATACCCACAACACTATCAAAACAGAGAAAAGCCCTAAAATAATATCAACCCACTAGGATTGACAGTACTTTAAAAAAAACAGACAGTTGAGCACAACTTTCATATTTGTGAAAATAGTATCTGCCTAAACAAATACGCAAACTGAGCACTGAAGCCCACCTGGTCCCGTCCGTTTATGGGGCTGGGTGAGCTGGCTGGCTGGCTGGCTAGTGGTTTCCCCGTGATATTTTCAAAGAGAGAGAAAGAGAGAGATGCCAGCACTCATTCAGGAGGCAGAATCTGCAGACACTCTCCAGTGAGTGGGGTTAGAGGTATCAGTCAGGTCACAGGATTAGTTAACTTTCACAATTAAAAATGCAGCAAGCAGGCTGCAAGTCCAAGCTTCTCTGCGAGCAGTAATGATGCCTGGCCCACTCAGAGAAAATTCTGGGTGGGCAACAGAACTCTGGATCCTTCAGAGGAATCCTAGGTTGAAAGAAAAACAAGAACATTAAGCACATTTATAAACATTTCTTTTTGCAAACATCCTACCTAAAAGCTGGAGTATCTACACTTAATATTTTCTACAAACTGAAAGTTAGAGCTTGATTGAGAATCTGTGACTCTCTACCTCGTAAATATCACTTTGTCCACTTGCCCTAATCTCAGTTCATTAAAACAACTTGGGACTTCCAACTTCGGCTCAGGTCATGATCTCACGGTTGGTGAGTTCGAGCCTTGTGTCAGGCTCTGTGCTGGCAGCTCAGCACCTGGAGCCTGCTTCGGATCCTGTGTCTCCCTCTCTCTGCCCCTCCCCTGCTTGCACTCTGTTTCTCTCTCTCGAAAATAAATAAACATTAAAAATTAAAAAATAAAAAAACGGGGGAAAGGGTGCTACTGGCACCTCATGGGTAGAGACCAAGGGAGGTTGCTAACCATGGTGCTATGTGCAGGGAAACTCCCTACAACAAAGAATTATCTGACCCAAAGTGTCCACAGAACCAGGGTGAGAAACCTGTGCTAAATAAATCTTTTTGTAGTATGCTTTTTTTTTAATTTTTAGAGAGGAAGTGCAGGTACACATAAGAGGGGGAGGGGCAAAAGGAGGGAGAGAGAGAGGGAGAGAAACAATCTTAAGCAGGCTCCACGATGAGTACAGAGCCTGATGTGGGGCTCAATCCTATGACCCTGGGACCATGACCTGAGCCAAAATCAAGTTTCAGGTGCTCAACCAACTAAGCCACCCAGGTACCCCTGGAGTGTGCTCTTGTTGATGATGATAATAAAATTACATTATTTCTCTCAAATAATACTTGTTCCTTTTATAAAATCACCACCAAAAAATCTAGTTATATTCATTTCATTAAAAGAATCAGACAGCAGGTAAGTGGATCTGTGTCCTTGGACACTGGAAGAGAGTTCAGATCTGGAGATGCAGGTCTGGGAACAATTATCCTAAAGAGAGAATAAAGCTGTGGATTAGCCCAAGCTGTTGAGAGGGAAAAAGCAAGAGCAGAGAAAAGCAGAGAACTCAGGATAGATCACTTAAAAACACGAAGCAGAGAGACGTAGACCAGCAAAAGTAAGCCACCACAGAGGAGGAAAAGAATTAACAAGGAAGGAGACCAAGAATAGGGTATCATCATGACAGTCAAGGTAGGCTTTTCAGGATGGAGGAAATGACCAAGGTAGGGGGGTGGGGCAGAGTGAAAATGCCACTGCCTAACTCAGTCAAAAGTGTTCATTATGTGTGGGCTCCCACTATTCTGAATCTTTAACTTTTCTAAATCTTTAGTAGGCTCCACACCCAACATGGGGTTTGAAATCACAACCCTGAGATCGAGAAGAGTCGCATGCTCGGGGCATCTGGGTAGCTCAGTTAGTTGAGGATCCAACTTCAGCTCAGGTCAAGATCCCGCAGTTCATCAGTTTGAGCCCCACATCCAGCTCGCTGCTGTCAGCACGGAGCCTGCACTGGATCCTCTGCCCTCCTCTCTCTCTGTCCCTCCACTGCTCATGCTCTCTTTTTCTCTCTCTTTCTCTCTAAAAGGAATCAACATTAAAAAGAGAGTTGCATGCTCTACCAAATCAGCCAGACACAACTGAATCACTAACATTTTTGAGAATCTAATAAAACTTTATGTTCTGTCCTCCAGAAAACCGGACATGGGAACCTACACATCAAATGGCATCAAGATGTGAGGAACTTTATCAGGGCCTTTAGGATGTCCACAGATGATAACTCAAGAATCCTTGCTCTAAGTCCTCTTGGTAAAATATGAACCTGGCTTCTTTCTTTTTTTTTAAACTGTTTATTTTTGAGGGAGAGAACACAAAGAGGGGAGGTGCAGAGAGAGAGGGGACAGAGGATCCAAAACAGGCTTTGCACTGACATTAGAGAACCCCAATGCAGGGCTCGAACTCACGACTGGAACCATGAGATCATGACCTGAGCCAAAGTTGGATGCTCAACCAACTGAGCCACCCAGGCACCCTGAACCTGGCTTATTTCTTTAATACATTTCTCTCTCCTGAAAGTAGAATTGTCAATATAAAAAGACTTAATATTTCTTGATTATTTCCAAAAATGAAAGCCACAAAAGGTATAATTGATATAAAACAATGTATCCTTCAAAAATAACACACTTAGTTTTGTTTCGTGGATAGACAGGTAGAAATATTTAGACACAAATAACTTAAACACCCAACTTGCCTCAATAAGACAGCCACTCTTACAATTCAGAAGCAAGATAGAAAAAGGCTCAGATAATTCATTCAAGAATAAGGAATAAGACTATACTAAAATCTAATCTTCTAGAAAAGAATAAAAATTTACCCATAAGGATTGTGTTTTTGTTCTTTCTATTGCTGATGTCTCGTCATAATTATGCTCATGTCTCATTAGTAAAGTGCACACATCAAACCAGAGATCACTTCATCTGCCACATGAGCCTTTTAAAACAAGACCAAGTCTCATCTAGTTTTTAGTCACACTAGCACTACTTGTCAACTTCTAAAACACGATCTCAATTAAGCCTCATAAGAAATCCATGAACTAGATATAAGTATTATCCTTATTTTCAGAGAAGGAAACAAGGTCAGATAGAATGAATGGTCTTGGGGCGCCTGGGTGGCTCAGTTGGTTAAGCGTCCGGCTTCAGCTCAGGTCATGATCCCACAGTTCGTGAGTTCGAGCCTCGCGTCTGGCTGCTCAAAGCCTGAAGCTCTGATTCTCATATTCTGTGTGTCCTCTCTCTGCTCTTCCCCTGCTCATGATCTGTCTCTCTTTCAAAAATAAATAAACATTTAAAAAAAATTTTTTTAAATGAATGAATGGTCTTCCTGGGCTAGACGAATGACAGTTCAAATTGGGTCTAACAACAAGTCCCCTGGTCCTCCCAGGGGGCCACATGGCATCTTCAGAGGAAAGCCTCTACTTTTCATCCCCAAGCCTGGGGCAACCAGCAGTCAGTGCCAAATAATCTTTTTTGTCCTGAGCATCCTCAGAAATACACTGTATGGTATGATTTGCAGGATCCGTCAGCCGTTTATTCACTGGAAAGCCTCACTGAGAAAATAAGGCCAAAGTCTACATAGAAAGAGAACATAACTATTCCATGTTCTTGAGCATAATCTTAGCACTTCTGTACTTGGCTTCACAAATTAGTTTACACTTGTTTTTCATTTGCTTAACAAGTATTCTTAAGATTTTGTTCACATATTTCCCATCTGTCCAAGAATGCAGGGCCCACGTGGGCCTGTCCTCACAGCTCTGCACCTCAGCACCAGGGACAGCGCCAGGTACACGATCAATAACCATCTGCTAAATGAACGCAAGGGCAAAGACCCAGCCTTGCTATTTTATGTTGCTTCTGACACTGGGAATTCAAAAACTGCTCCTGACTGACTAGATGCAGAAAGGACTTACATTCAGTAAGAGCAAGTATAACCAGTACCTTTTTTCCCCTCTTTCTTCCCCTCAGACCATTTCAATCTTGTTGGCACCATTGTGACAGCCGGAGAGCCAGGAAATAACTATAACAAGAAAATTTTATAGTGGCTTAATTGTGCTAATGTCATTCTTATACCGACTTTACTAATAGAATTATTTGCTTGTTCAATTTCAATATGAAGAGTTTTATGGAGGCATATATATATCATTAATCTTAACTGATTTTATCGCTGGCTTTCTGCAGCAGCATGTCTAGTATCCTTGAGCCTCCCCAACAGGTAATGCAGTGGCCAGCAGGCCCCGCTCAGTGTTAACCTGCCCCAGTGTTTCCCTGTAAGAACCATTTCCTTTAGCACTTTGTGGAGCTATGCCACCGTACTTGTCATCTCTGTGTGTGACTGGCTATATCCTCCTGGAACTCCACATGTGTTTGTTTTGGCCATCAACATAAGTGAGAGAACTGAGAAAAAGGCATAGCTTCATGGCCCAGAGAAACACAACAACAAATAAAAGAGATGACAGTGTAGCAATATTTCTCCTTTCCACAAATGTACACAAAGAGAAAGCCCAAAGAACAGTATCTTACTAAGTTCATATTTTCTTTGCTGGCTCTCTTCAATTCACCAATGGCTACAGATTCTGGAGTAGCATACGTGTTTTTCTTTTCTGACATCATCTGATTTCCCAGGACCTTCCGCTGATTTAGGAAGAGAAAATAAGTGATTTATAAAGATTGACAATATCTGTATTATAGCTATAAAGGCCTTTAAAACTACAGTTTCTTTCTTTTTTTTTTAATTTATTTATTTATTTTGAGAAAGAAAGAATGAGCAAGCTGGGGAGGGGCAGAGAGAGAGGGAGAGGGAGGATCCAAAAAGCAGGCTCCACACTGTCAGTGCAGAGCCCAACACAGAGCTCAAACTCACTAACCATGAGATCATGAGCTGAGCCAGATGCTTAACCAAATGGGCCACCTAGGCACTCCACTACAGTTTCTTAGTTTAAATTTTTTCAAAGAAATAAAAAAGTAAAATTAACTAAAATTAAAATTTTAAATTTTCAACTTTCTGATAAATTCTCCCAGGGCATTTTATACAAAGGAGGCCAAAGCATGTTACAAAGAAACCCTGAAATTACTGTCTTTCCTTTGATGATCACTTTTCCTCTACATTTAAAATAGCTGAAATGTAAGAAGCAATTTTATAGTTGATTTAAACTAGCTAATAGAGGCCCATTACAGTGTGCTTCTGAGACCATTTAAAAAAAACAAAAAACAAAAAAACACCAGTTATTTACCCATTCAATTTTTTTCCGCAAAGACATGTCTCCGGCAGTTAAGAGTTGCCTCCCTACTAAAGGACACTTCTGCTAGGTCCACTCTAAGACTGCTTCCCTGTCCCGTCCTCACGAAGGATTAGAAAACTGGGAGAGAGTCTTTAAAAGTTTCTAATACAGCCACAAGAGCATACAGGTCTTCTTAGGAGGGCCACATGACTATATTGTCATTCAGAGAAGGACAAAAAGCCCTTTCTTAGAAGCTGACCTAACCTACTGAAACAGCTGACAGTGACAATTCTACCATCTTTGGGAAAACCTTCCCTTCTTTCTTCTTAGACTAAGTTTAAATCCCAAAAAGGAATGTAACAAAACTAGAAGATTAAACTCTACAATATAAATTTTAGCAGCAATATTAAGAATATTCCAATGTAGGGGACCAGGGTGTCCCAGTAGGTTAAGCCTCTGACACTTGATTTCAGCTCAAGTCATGGTCTCAAGTTTGTGAGTTTGAGCCCCATGTCAGGCTCTGCCCTGACAGTGGAGAGACTGCTTGGGATTTTCTCTCTCTCTCTCTCTCTCTCTCTCTCTCTCTCTATTTCTCTCTCCCTCTACCTCTCCCTTTCCCTCTCCCCCTCTCTCTCCCTCTCCCTCTCTCTCTGTGGCTCTCTCCCACTCTCTCTCTCAAAATACAGAAATAAACTTAAAAAAAAAAAAGAACATTCCAATGTAATAAGTTATTTACATGAGAGGAATTCTGGAGGAAAAAGTCTAGCCCAAAAAAAGGGATCAAAGCAGAATATAAATCAAATATCTAAAACCCAGAGCTGCTGGAAAAATGACTACTAAACCTTCCTTTCTGAAATCAGATATCACCTCGGAGAAGCTGAAACGGGGGTGCTAGAAGCCACAGGACTGGCTGTAAAGCTTCTAAGGAACTTTTAAAAAGACATTTCAACTACCCCGTTGCTATTGAGCGGAAACTTCTATCGTTAGCTCAAAAGTCTCTTCATTTTGAACAAAAATACTTTATCCTTCTGTTTCATAAAATTTGCTAACGTTTGTTTGTATTTAAAGCTGTTGTTGTAAAACATTTCATCCTGATAGAATTATAAGCTCTATTATAATTCTAAAGTTCTAAATCCTCTCTCAGCAAGTAAGTGGGCAACTGCCCAGAGGACAGCCTGCAGTTACACCTGAAGCAACCCTCCGCACGGCATCTAGAGCCGCCACAGAGAACTCACTAGGAGGAGAAATCGACACCTGTCTAGCTTCAGTTAGAGAAATATTTGTCTGACTGACACACAGAGAAACATCTGGCCAATAACTTTTCTTGTTATCAATCACTTCAATGACAGGAAGTCAGAGGGAATGACAGACTTCCAAGTAAAATGAACTGTTCATTCCAAGTAAAATGGAAGGATGTTCATTTTATGAACTACACCTAAGCAGGTGAATGCTCTGCTAGGGCTCTAGCAAAATAAATTACTTTTTAATTATAGTAAACTATACACAACACAAAATTTACCATTTTAACCACATTCAGTATGTAGCTCGGTGGCATTACTTCCATTCATATTGTTGGGCAACCATCACCGCCATCCACCTCCAGTACTTTTTCATCTTCCCAAACAGACACAGTAATGCCCCTGACAAATGCCATTCTACTTTCTTTCTCCATGAGTCTGACTAGTCTAGGTCTCATGTAAGTGACATATTGTTCTGTTATGACGGATTTATTTCATTATGCACAGAGTCCTCAAGCTCATTCATGTTATAGTATAGATCAGAATTTCCTTCCTTTTTAAGGCTGAAGAGCATTCCACTGAGTGTATACAAACATTTTGTTTGTCCATTCATCCATCAACAGATATTTAGGTGGTTTCCACCTTTTGTCTGTTGTGAATAGTGCTGCTACAAACATGGGTGCACAAATATCTGGTTCTTGTCCTTGGTTTTGATTCTCTTGGGTGTGTACCCAGAAGTGGACTTGCTGAATCATGTGGTAATCCGATTTAATTTTCTGAGGAGCTGCTGTGCTGTTATCCTTGGCAGCTGCACCACTTTACATTCCTACCAACCGTGCACAGGGTTTCCAATTTCTCCACATCCTCACCAACACTTGTTATTTTGTTTGTTCTTTTAATAATAGGCATCCTACAATATGTGACTTGCTCTCACTGTGGCTTTGATTTGCACGGCCCTAAAGATAAGTGACCTTGAGCATCTTTTCATGTGTTTATTGGCATTTGTATATCTTCTTTGGAGAAATGTCCAAGTCCTTTGCCCATTTTTTAATTTTCTTTTTCTGTTGTTTTAAGAGTTCATTATATAATCTGGACATTAACTCCATACCAGACATATGTTTACAAATATTTTACATTCTGTGAATTGCCCTTTCATTCTGTTGATCACAAAGGAAATTTTGATGTTAAACAAGACTACTGTATCAGAAGCTACTGGCCACCATAAATCAGGATTAACAGTGAATTGTAAACCTCTATTGATGGTAACAGCTAAGACCAAAATTAGAGTTAGATGGCACAGCAATAGCTAACAACTGCAGCTTAAGGAAAAAAATATATATTACAAGGTATTTATTTTTTTTAGGGAATAATGTTTACTTTTAAACAGAGCTCCTTAATGGTGCTGGATTTATAGATTTTAATAATGTCAAAACAATTTTTAAAATAAAAACAGAACACAGAACTGTGCTTAATCTCTCTCCAAGTTAACCAGAATGTTGCCTTAGTTTATGACTGAAAATCTGAACCCCATAGTTGGGTTATCTACTGCCACCTAATGGCAATATCCCTTAACCACAAGTTGATCTCATCCGTGAAGACGTGTAAATTCAACCTAAAGCATAGTGATGGCAGCAACAGCACAGAAGATACTGTATTTGCTTTAAAAACAATATTTTTAAGTAATTTGATACAGAGGGAATATACAACTGATCAAAATATTAAGCTTACAAAAATTTCAGCTACCTGGGTGGCTCAGTTGGTTAGGCGGCCAACTCTTGATTTCAGCTCAGGTCATGACCTCACAGTCTATGGGTTTGGAGCCCCGCATCAGCCACGCACGCTTTCTCTCTCTCTTTCTCAAAATAAATAAACTTTAAAAAATTCCATTTCCTAACCATTTCCATAAGTCTGTCAACTCCCTCACTTCTCCAAAAGCTTTTGCAAATTGTGCAGTGAAGTGTGCAGCACAAAGCGAAGAACTCTCTACTCTGCTTAGGAATGGGGGCTCTGTCCTCAACCCCCAAAGAGAGGGAAGGACCTTTCTTTTACTCTTACCTTCTCCAGTCCTAGAGCCCCTTCTCCAAGGTGAAATAGCAAAAAGCTATAAAAACTAAAAGTTTTTCCCAATTCTATCCTTAATCTCTTACAAGCAAACCCTTTGTAGGATCCCAAAGAATAGAAGAAAACTGTTTATGCATTAGAAAAGTCAGACTGCTAAATTTTCTCTAAGTCAATGCTGAAAATGGCAGCACAGGACACCTACCTTAATAAGGCCACTGAAGGAACGTGAACGGGCTCTCCTCTGTACCTGAGGAGTAGAAGATTCTCGCCCGGGTGTCTGGGTCGCCGATTGCTTGTTAAACTAGAGAAAACATGACATGAACATTTTACTATTATTTCCCCCCATCAGAGATAAGATTCTGGGACAATCAGTAGCTAAGTATAAACATCCATAAAGGTGCAGGAATAGGTGAGTCTGTACACACACCGATTAGCAGGTTGGCAGCAAGTCTCAAAGGCACTAATGACATTGCCAAAAAAAGTCAGAATTTATTAAATTACTCTAAGGAGACTGTACTTCATTTTCCTTTTTTACATGTACTATGCTAGGTTCGAAGTGTTACCCCTATTTTACAGACAAGGAAACCAAGACTCTGGGAGTTATGAAATTTGCCCAAGATCTCCAGCTGGTAATCAAGATCTTTTTGCAGAAAGTATCTTGGACAAAGAGAGTGACTAGCACAACTTAAACAGTCCTTAATTTAACAGAAACTGCATACAGAATAAAAAAGTGACTAAAGCTCTTTAAATGGACATCATGATTGCTTGCCAGCATTATTATCAGAGGAAATACGTCAGAATAATAATTTGTCAGGGAATCTGGGTGGTTTGGTCAGTTAAGCATCCGACTCTAATTTCGGCTCAAGTCACAATTTCACAGTTGTGAGATTGAGCCCCGAGTCAGCTCTGCACTGGGCATGGAGCCTGTGTAGGATTCTCTCTCTCTCCTTCTCCCTCTGCCCCTCCCCACTTGCTCGTGCTCCCTCTCTCTCAAAAGAATTGTCAATTTTATCAATATCAGCTCTCTGATAGTATCCAACATAGAAAACTGGAAGGCCTAAGACACTGTACAGTCTTATTTAATGCTTTGATTAGCCATTCATCTTCCCAGTTAAGAAAAATGATACAGTACTTAATTCTACCTACCTGCGTTTTCTAACTATAGTTTTAAAATATCTGAATTATAATTTTGCAAATATTTATCAGTTCAGGTTCAGTTCTGAGATTTTAAAAAATAACATTCTTCATACATATTGTATAGGTACCAAAATGTTTTCAACATTAATGATCTCAACAGACAGAAAATGTAGTCACTTCTAAAGAGCTTAGCAAGCAAGCATCCTTCCTGGATATATTGGGAAAAGTGACAATCTATCATTCCTGAAAATGTTGGACAGGTACCGTAAGGTGGGCTCTCTTGTATCCAGCTGGTAAGAGCGTTAATAATTTTCTGGGAAGCTTTTTAGCAATGTGTATCCAGAGTCTTTTAAAAAGGCATACAGTAGTCCCCCTGTATTCGAGATTTTGCCTTCCGTGGTTGCAGCTCCCCATAATGAACCACAGTTCAGAGCAGATGATCCTCCTGATGTACCATCAGGGGGGAGCAGTGAGCCTAATGCTATGTCACAAAGTCTACATCGTTCACTCCACTTCAGCTAATCACATGAGCATTTTATCATCTCACACTGTCATAAGAAGGGTGAGTACAGGGGCGTCTGGGTGGCTCAGTCAGTTAGGCATCCGACTTCGGCTCAGGTCATGATCTCACAGTCCATGAGTTTGAGCCCGACGTTGGGCTCTGTGCTGACAGCTAACTCAGAGCCTGGAGCCTGTCTTCTGATTCTGTGTCTCCCTCCCTCTCTGACCCTCCCCTGCTCACGCTGTCTCTTTCTCTCTCTCAAAAATAAATAAAACATTAAAAACAAATTTTTAATAAAAAATATAAAATAAAAAAGGGTGAGTACAGTCTAGTAAGATATGTTGAGAGAGAGCACACTTACATAACTTTTATTACAGTATACTGTTAAACTTGTTCTACTTTATTACTATTGTGGTTATTGTGCTTATTATTATTGTTAATCTCTCATTGCACCTAATTTATAGATTAAACTTTATAAGTATGTATGTATTTAAAAAATATAGTTTATATAGGGTTCAGTGCTATCTGTGGCTTTCAGGTATCCACCAGGGTCTTAGAATGCATCCCTGAAGATAAGAGGCGGGAACTACTGTATTAAAAAATACACACCACCTATGAAGTTCTTACAAAAAAAAAATCTAATAGTTTTTTTTTAACTTTTTAAAATTTATTATTGAGAGACAGAGCATGAGCAGGAGAGGGGCAGAGAGAGGGGGAACACAGAATCAAAAGGAGGCTCCAGGCTCTGAGCTGTCAGCAGAGGCCGACACGGGGCTCAAACTCACAAACTGCGAGATCATGACCTGAGACGAAGTCGACGCTTAACTGACTGAGCACCAGGCGCCCCTCTAATAGGTATTTAATCAAGTTCTATAACTAGATCTAACTACAAAGGTATAATAAATACAGAGGATTGAGGAACATGTTAAACAAAACCACAGGGGTACAACCAGCAAGATCCAGCCTGTGGAAAACAATCTGGTTTCTTTCACAAATAAAAAGCAGACAGAATGTATGTATTTAAACGCAATGTGGTAACCTGGATTAGATGCTGACCCAGAAAAATGATATTAGCGAAAAAACTGATAAAATCTGAATAAAATCTATCATGTTAATAGTAACAGAGCAATGCTAAGTTCTTAATTTTAACAATGACTTTTTATTTTATTTTCTTTTATTTATTTATTATGAGAGAGCTAACGCAAATGTAAGTGAGGTAGGGGCAGGGCAGAGAGATGGGGACAGAACCCCAAGCAGGCTCCACAATAGCACAAAGCCAGACTTTGCAGTGGGACTTGCGTAAGATCATGACCTGAGCCAAAATCAAAAGTTAGACACTTTAACCAACTGAGCAACCCTGGGGTCCAGTTTTAACAATGTTAACATCAGGAGCAAAGGGTACTCCGAGTGAAGGGTATGTGAGAATTCTCTGTATTATCTTTGAAAGCTTTTTCTAAATTAAAATTATTTTCAATTTAGGTTTATTCAGGGACACCTGGGTGGCTCAGTCAGTTAAGCGTCCGACTTTGGCTAAAGTCATGATCTCACGGCTCATGGGTTTGAGCCCCATGTCAGGCTCTGTGCTGACAGCTCAGAGCCTGGAACCTGCTTCAGATTCTGTGTCTCCTTTTCTCTTTGCCCATTCCCTGCTCATGCTCTCTCTTTCTCTCTCAAAAGTAAATAAACATTTAAAAAACTTAAAAATAAGCAAATAAATAAATTTAAGTTTATTCAAACAAATGTTGGCAGTTTTTTAAGGGGAAAAAAAGGAGAAGAAAAGGAGAGACCTATATATTAAAAGAGATCTAGGGGGGCCTAGATGGCTCAGTTAGTTAAGCATCCACCTTCAGCTCAGGTCACAATCTCCCAGTTTGTGGGTTTAAGCCCCATTTTGGGCTCTCTGCTGTCAGCATAGAACCCACTTCAGATCCTCTGTCCCCCTCTCTTGCTGCCCATCCCCTGCTCATGTGCTCACTCTCTCTCTCTCTCCCTCTCAAAATAAATAAACTTTAAAAATAAAAGGGGGAGCACCTTGATGGCTCAGTCAATTAGGTACCCCACACAGCTCAAGTCATGATCTCATGGTTCATGGGTTCAAGCCCCACATTGGGCTCTATACAGATGGTGCAGAGCCTGTCTGGGATTCTCTCTATTCCTCTCTCTGCCCCATCTCACACACTCTCTCTCAAAATTAAATAAATAGACTTTTTTAAAAAGTGGCTTAATAGCTATAAGCCAGGTCAAAAAAAGCATATCCTTTGGTTATACCACTTCTAGGAAAAAAAATCTGCAATGAAAATAGCTATGAACAAAAATTTATAAGCTAAAAACCAACTTAACTCCCAAATATGTCCAATTTTAGGCAAATTGTATATATATTAGGTTATATGTGATGAAATATTATACAACCGTTAAAAATGTTCACAGCCTTTCAATGACATAGAAAATGATCATGATATAAAGTTAAATGAAAAGGATAGGAATTTAAAAACTGAATATACATCATGATCTCAAGAAAAAGAAAAAATGTCAGATACATATTCATGGAAAGAAACACTACAAGAAAATACTCCCTTGATCAGAAAAAAAAAAAAATACTCCCAAATTTTTATTGGTGGTTAACTCAGGATGATTACAGGTGATTTTTTTCTTCTTTACACTCTTCTGGAAGTTTCAATGTTTCTACAGTCAATATTTATTATTTTCATAACCACAGAAAGAAAAGTCAGGTGATAGAAAAATTATACTTTCCTCAAAACAAAAGGCAATATCTGAAATGTATGCAAAGAGTTTGCAAGCATGCCTGATGAAATGCTTCTGCTATGTGTAGTAAAATAGTTAAAATAAAGTATGTGGTATACTCCCAACTACATAAAAATTCATTCATAGGAAAAAGACTAAATAAAGAAATACCCAAAATGTAAACATTAGTGGGGTGAGTGATGTATTTTTTTTTTCTTAACCTTCTCTATAGTTTCCTATATTTCTAAAAAGATCAAAAATGACGTTAGCTTTTTCCTTCATATTATCTTTAACCCTCTGCATTCTTTTTTTTTAATATTTTTTTAATTTTTTTTATTTCTTAATGTTTTATTTATTTTTTATACAGAGAGAGACACAGCATGAGAGAGGGAGGGGCAGAGAGAGAAGGAGACACAGAACCGGAAGCAGGCTCCAGGCTCTGAGCTAGCTGTCAGCACAGAGCCCGACGTGGGGCTCGAACCCACGAACGTGAGATCTGACCTGAGCCGAAGTCGGAGGCTCAACCGACTGAGCCACCCAGGCGCCCCTAACCCTCTGCTTTCTTGATGACAAGTCATTACACTTGTCTTACCTAAATTGCTTAGTTTCTATCAAGAATTACATCACTATAGTGCTTTCAGTCTGTGATAATACTCAGCCAACACCCTTGAAAATTCATACCATAATTTGCTAGATCTCAAAGTAACTTCAAAGAGTGTAACAGAAAGCTTTTTTTTTTTAATTTTTTTAACATTTATTCACTTTTGAGAAATAGACAGAGTGTGAGTGGGGGAGGGGCAGAATGAGAGGGAGACAGAATCTGAAGCTTGCTCCAGGCTCTGAGCTGTCAGCACAGCACCTGACGTGGAACTGGAACCCACGAACTGTGAGATTATAGCCTGAGCTCAAGTCAGACGCTTAGCCAACTGAGCCATTCACGTGTCCCAGAAAACTTCTTTTTGAAGGATTCTATCAACTATTAAGAACAGCTCAATTCAACTTTTTCTGAGCACTTGGTTATATCTGGCTCTACACTTAAGATTAGGTATAAACAAATAAATAAGAACACAGACTTCCCTCAAGAAGGTCCCAGGTGGGGCGGCTGGGTGGCTCAGCCAGTTAGGCGTCCAACCAGCTCAGGTCATGATCTCACAGCTTGGGGGTTCGAGCCCCGTGTTGGGCTCTGTGCTGACAGCTCAGAGCCTGGAGCCTGCTTCAGATTCCATGTCTCCCCCTCTCTGCCTCTCCCCACTCACACTTTGTCTCTCTCAAAAATAAATAAACATTAAAAAAAAATTTTTTTTAAAGAAGGCCTCAGTTGAATAAAAAGTCAAGAGGCTGACCTTGCCTACTCAATAGCTAAAATTCAGGAGGGATTGAGACAAAATATATTTCCTGAGAAAGAAACTAACCAAATCGTTGGGACTTACTCCTGCTACATCTCAAGTCTCAAAAGGGCAAATAAGAGCACTAATTTTGTTCCCATAGCTCCAAAATAAACAACTTTAGCTACCGAACTCCTACCTTCTACTTTCAAACTCGGCCCGACTGATAGTGTTTCCTAACTGCAAACAACTCACCAGGGAGAGCTAGCACTTGTCCTCTGCCGTGCAGGCCGCTTTACACAGATTCTTCTAATGTTTACAGTCATGAAACATGGACACTCAATTATCATTTTACAAACAAGAAAATTAAAATTCCAAAGGATTAAATTATTTGCCAAGAAAATCTGAAGGATTTAAACTTTGGAACAATATATTGTAACTGCTGGTTCTCTCTCAGCATACTTGGGACCTGGCCGAAATTAGAGAAACCCTAACCATACTTGGATCCTTCTGTTTAACCGCAGAAACCCCAGGGCCTCCCTCTACCCTTTCTCGAGCGGGGCAGCAGTACAAAGACTGCCTCTGAGATTCCACTGACAAGTCTGCTTTCTTGGCGGAGCCAAGCGCGGGTCAATAGGAGCCAAAAAGTAAATGAGGCTCTTAACAGTATTCCCTAGTGACTCTACAACCCTGAGCACATCCCTAAAGCCCGGCACGATTCCCTGCCTCCAGGTACCTGTCGAATAAGCTGCTTCTTCTTCGCAGACTCAGGCATATTGTGAACATGTCGGAACAGCTCTCTCAGCGCCTCATCCGTGCGCTGCTGGGTCTCCTCCTGATGGGAGCAGGAGTCAACCCAGTTCCGTTTCTGAGACTTTGCCAGTTGGAAGGACTTAGTATGACATGAAGCTACCAGATCAAGATCATCCTAGAGAAAATTTTAAAGAAAAGTGAATTAATATATCCAGTCAGCTTATTTTCAGGTTCCCACACCCCCTGGGACAAAAGCGGAGGGAGAAGGGGAGAACGTAGTACACTCATATCTAGGAGTAAGAAACACCTACATACAATTATCAGATGGAGAGAAGTCTGTAATCATAGACTATCTTAACAGTCCACTCCCATGACCTACATAGAGAACCTAAATCCATTTAGAGTATTGCCACCAAAAATTATATTTATAGAAGAGTTTGGTTTTCAAAGTGTCTTTTAATCGCATATAACTCTCACTGCTGTCCGATGCGGTAAGCAGGGAAAGTACCATCATTCCCATTTGACAGAAGAAAAAATTGAAGTTAAGGTATAAGTTTAAAGTCATTTAGATACTAAAAGTGAGAGACCCATCCTGGAGACCAAGTGCACGGGCTCCGGGCCAGTGCTCTTTCCTACACGTGACGACGTGATGGGGTTCACTATGCGCAGTGGTTGATGGACGCAAACAACGAAGAAAAACCACACTCCAGTTAAACTAGCTGAAATCAAATACCGGTCTCCTGGTCACACCAAATAGTTACTGAATAAGAGGCAAAAACAATAGCATAAGATGACAGCTTCAGTTTTTAACCAAGACAGACTAAACAGAAATCATTAAAAAGTATTTGTGAAGATTTTTTAACTTCTCAGTTTTAAAGCTCAATAATCATACGTAATCTGGTTAACAAGCATCAAACATTCGCTTTCTAAGCTCATGTGGTCTCAGGTCTTTGAGACATTTGACAGTGTGTTACCACTGAAGCTCAAACAAGAATGTATTATATAAAACTAGTTTACTGCCACAAAACATCTAATACATCTGCTAGCTACAGACCGTTTATGTCATATGCTATAAGAAGGCGTGGGGCTTTATGAAGCATGCGGCCCCTCCATCCCTCACAGGCCGAGAGTACCATCAACCAGCGGGGCGGCTCTGAAAGGAAACAGGAAGACTGGGGGGGTTGGGGGGGCACTTTTATTTCAACATATAACTTTCTTCTCCTTCTTTTTTCTTATCTCAAATAGACTAGATAATTTTTAACTATAACACTAACATGGCTTATTTTGATTTCACACTTTAAGTTTACTTATTTTGAGAGAGAGACAGAGACAGAGACAGAGAGAAAGAGACACAGTATGAGTGAGGGAGGGATGGAGGGGAGCGACAGAGTGAATCCCAAGCAGGCTCTGCACGGTCAGCCCAGAGCCCACATGGAGCTCGAACTCCTGAACCATGAGATCACATGACCTGAGCCAAAATGAAGGGTCAGACATTTAACTAAGTAAGCCACCCCGATGCCCCTCACACTTTGTTTTAAAATTCCACTAATCTTAATTAACTCTCTCCTTGAGTGGCCTGAGAGCAATTTCCTATTCTTACCTTTGATGCTTGAGTTCTGGAGCCCAAATAGTGCAATCTGGCACATTCCCGAATATAAACAGGAGCCTGGGTGGGATATAAAAGAAAACCAAGAACAAATGGTTAGTAGTATCTAAATTTCTTTCAGGCAACAAAACAGTGATTCTCAAAATAATCTGACTAGCAGATTACTTCTGAAAAACAAAAGATCCCAGGGGCACCTCAGTGCTTAGTCAGTTAAGCAGTTTCAGCCCCCCATCGGGCTGTCTGCCATCTGCTGTCTGGGGTCAGAGGGGGATCCTACGCTCCCTCTCTCTACCCCTCCCCTGCTAGTGTGCACGCACCACAACTCCTCTCTGTCTCACACACAAAAATAAACTTTTAAAAGTTAAAAAAAAAAAGAAAGAAAGAAAAACAAAAGATCCTCAAAATGCCCTATTCCATAGCTTCCTTTCTCTTGCCACCAAAATGGTACCTCAACAAATCTGACAGGATAACTGTTTTTGAGAGGACACTACTATAGTTTTAAAAATCAAATATGGGCGCCTAGGTGGCTCAGTCAGCTAAGCAACTGACTCTTGATTTCAGCTCAGGTCATTATCTCATGGTCGTGAGATTGAGCCCCACATTGGGCTCCTTGTGCTGACCATGGAGTCCACATGGAATTCTCTCTTTCTGCCCTTCTACCACTCACACTGACTCTCTCTCTAGCAAAATAAATAAGTAAACATTAAAAACACTCTGGACATATTTCAGAATGGTTACTTTTCCCCTGGTCACAATTTAAATTGTTATTTAAATAAAGAGGATGCTCAGTGGGTTACGATCCGACTCTTGATTTTGGCTCAGGTCATAATCTCACGATTTGTGAGATCAAGCCCTGAGTTGGTCTCCATACTGAGCATGCAGTCTGCTTGGGATATTCTCTCTCTCAATCTCTCTCTCACTCTCTACCCCTCCCCCACTCATGCTCCCACACATTATCTCTCAAAATAAATAAATAAACATTTGAAAAAAAAGATTAGGAGTTCCTGGGTGGCTCAGTCGGTTAAGCCTCTGACTTCAGCTCAGGTCAGATCTCATGTTCATGGGTTCGAGCCCCATGTCAGGCTCTGCTGACAACTAGCTCAGAGCCTGGAGCCTGCTTCCGGTTCTGTGTCTCCTTCTCTCTCTGCCCCTCCCCCTCTCATGCTCAGTCTCTCTCTGTATCAAAAATAAATAAAACATTAAAAATTTTAAAAAATAAAAATAAAAATAAATTTAAAAAAAAGATTAAACACAGCTTAAATGTCATTTAATAGAAAACTGGTTGGGGTGCCTGAGTGGCTCAGTTGAGTGTCTGACTTCGGCTCAGGTCAAGATCTCATGGTTTGTGACATTCAGCCCCATATGGGGCTCTGTGCTGACAGCTCAGAGCCTGGAGCCTGCTTTGGATTCTGTATCTCCCTCTCTCTTTGCCCCTCCCCCACTCATGCTGTGTGTGTGTGTGTGTGTGTGTGTGTGTGTGTGTGTCTGAAAATTAAAAAAAAAAAACTTAAAAAAAAACTGGTTGAATGAATTTTTACACATCCATACAACACAGAACCATCTCATTATTAAAAATGAAGGGAGAAGGAGTAAGAGAAAGAAGGACAAAACACTGTATGAACTGAAATGAATGATTTCAAAGATCTGTTGTTGAGTGAGAAAAGTCATGGAACAGTATATAAAGCACCTGTGTAAGAAAGAAAAGGAAATACAAGCATAGATATATACACACTTATTTGTTTTTATAAAAAGAAAACACAAAAGGAATACAATAAGGATAAGCCAGAAAATAATGAAAATGGTTAGGAAGATGACTGAGATTTCTCTAAGTATATACCCATTGTGAAGTTGGACTTTTGAGGCATGTAAATATACTACAGAGTCAAAAAAAATACACTTAAATCCAAAAGGGAATCAAGGTAAACTCTAAAACTGAGCACAAACAGGAAAAAAACTTAATATATCTGTGTATTTGATTGACAACATAAGCACAGCAAAAGAATTATTCCACATAACTTTTGAAAACTGTTTTCTAGGGGCACCTGAGTTCAGCATCCAACTTTGGCTCAGGTCATGATCTCATGGTTCATGATTTTGAGCCCCATGTGGACCTCTATGCTGAAAACTCAAAGCCTCGAGCCTGCTTTGGATTCTGTGTCTCCCTCTGTCTCTCTGCCCCTCCCCTGTTAGCTCTAGCTCTCTCATAAAAACAAAAACAAACAAACAAAAAAACACAACAACTGCCTTCTAACTATACATCCTTAATGAGGTATATTCTAGGGAAAAGGAACTGTAAGGAAATCTTAAATTTCCATCAGCATGTTTATATAGGTGTATTTTTAAACTAATTTTTTATATATCGATATTTTATGTATTATAGAATAAAGTAAATAGCATATAAATAAATGCTACTAAATGCTCCTAAAATCTGAAATTTGTAATAAACAAAAACAAATACAAAGTAAAAGAAGCCAAAAGAAAGCTCTGGAATGATAAATCTGAATTGGAGAGCCTAACATGAACTTATATTTGCTTTTTTAAAAACTTTTAATCTTTCTACCCTCAAAGATCCTAGAAAGCAATGACACCCCAGAAACAATGAGTATATTTAGTGTCACTCAAAAAAACCAGGGCTCCTTGAAGAAAATAATTGATTCCAGGCCCAGAGCAGAGCACAGACAAAGTGAGCTGGGGCACTTCTGTGCCAGGAAGGAAACAGTCAGACGAATGGAGTGCCGTCAAAAAGACAGCAGGAAGAGTTGGCAAGGGCTCTAACTGGCCAAATCTGAATCCATGTGAAAATTAAAATTAACAACTGAAATTACCCAATACCTTGAGTAACTATAAACCTATGAGTCTACAGAGATATTCATAAAAAAATAGAATGAAACAGAGGAAAGGAAAGCTCTCCTCCAAAGAAAAGTCATCTAATAAAAATTAAACCATAGGATTAGAAAACCACTATTTTGTAATACCCAGTATTATCACAGATTTCAGGAGGATTACAGATGGGTGCTAAAACCTTACATTAGGTAATCACCCTGCAGGTTACTTACTAATTGCAAAAGGGAAATGTACCTTTGTAATTAAGAGAGGTGGCAGTTAGCAAAATTAGCATCACTGAGGGTGAGACAATCTGACACTCAGTGCCTCTGAACGTGATGCAACATGACGCAATACGAGGCACACAAACATCACCTATAAATCGTTGCCGGAAATGCTTACCATGAATCTAATCAAGCCTCTAGACCTAACTTAGAGTTTACAGGAACTACACAGAAAGGGATACATAGGAGCAAGTTAAATAACCTTGAGAAAACAGTAAGACAAATTTAGAATATGGAATATTCTATAACACAGTTGGCCTGAATACTTCAACAAGCCAATGACATGAAGAAAAAGCATAGGGACTATTACAGATGAAAAGTGACATAATAATCAAAGGCAATACATAAACCTCGATTACCTATGTTATTAAAAACAGCAGCTGTGAAATATACTCTTAGGATAACTGGGGAAATTTGAATCTGTACTGAATATTAGCTAATATGAAATTCTCATTAATTTTCTTAGAAATGATAATGGTACTCTATTAGGAAAATGTTCTTTTTCTTAGGAGATGTACACTTAAGTACTGATAAAGTATCATATCATGTCTGCAATTTACTGTCAGGGGTTCAGCCAAAAACAAACACCAAAAAAAGCATAAATATATAGAGGAAAAAAAAGCAAATATGGCAAATGGTATCATTTGTTGAATCTGACAGTTAAAGACTGTTCACTGTTTTCCTCTTTCACCTTCTATCTATAGTTGAAAAACTTCGTAACAAAGTTTTAAAAAGAGTCTTGTGACAAAAACATTACGGTATCTAGTTTAATTTTTACCTTGGTAAACTATAAAGTGGAGCTCAAAACCAAAAGAAATTTCCTCCAAACAAGGATATGACAGAACCCACTCCACCTATTCTATAAACTTCATTTAAGAAACAAACAAACAAAAAACCTGGGGCACCTGGCTGGCTCGGTTGGTGGAGCATGTGACTCTTGATACCAGGATTGTGACTTTGAGTCCCACACTGGGTGTAGAAATTATCTAAAAAATTGTTTTAAACTAAAAAAAAAAAATCCCTGCCCAAAAGATACTATGAGCTTAAGAGATATCCAGAAAGTGAGACAGAAGCAGATGGGTTTAAATGAAAATCTGGAGGTGTTAAGTATTTTACAATTCAGAGGGAATCAACAAAAGGACTTCTCACATAAAATGAGAATTGGCCTTAATTGTATATCATTAGGAGTCCCTAGGAAAAGATGTTGTGACTCATGTTGAGACATAAAACCAGACTGGGTCAGAGGGACTGATAATAGAAGACAGAACTAGAAATAGGAGGAATTAAGGGAAAAAATACAAAGAACACAGAATCTGAGGATTAGGAGGTAAAAACTCCACCTGAGAAGAAGAAGACACAACAGAGTACAAGAACAACAAACTGGGGGTACAACAGGACCTCAGAACAAGTGGTAGTGCACACAGAACAATCAACCATTTTTCATCCAAAGGAAAAGCTCAGGAAAGAACCTAATTAGCCAAAGCGGTGAAGCGTGTGCCCCTAAGGACAACATTTCTGATGTGAACATCAAAGAGGAGAGAGTAAAGACTAAAATCTCAAAAGAAATGTGCTCTCTCCCCTTCAGAGATCAACAGAACCTCAAAGAGTACTCACACTAATCAGGAAACAAAGGTAAAGTAGCAAACAAGAATCAAAACCCCAAAGATGAGAAGTTGAAACAGCAATCTATATAAGGAAAGTGTAGATAAAAACAGAACGTTTGAAAGGGTCTATTAATTAGAACTGTATCGAGCTGAATTACATCTAGGAGACCATACTCTTGTTTTATCTCTAAGATTTGTGTGATTTCTATCCTCAAAATCCCTCACAGTGATAGGTTATCTTACATGGTAAAAAGGACTTTGCTGGTGTGATTAAGTTAAGAGCCTTGCAATGGGGAGATTAACTAGGTTACTCAGAAGAGTCCTTAAAAGCAGAGAACCATTCCCAGTTGTAGTTAGGAATAAGAGAGAGATACATTGCTAGCCTTGAAGACAGAGGAAGCAGACCATGAGTCAAGGAATGTGGGCAACCTCTAGAAGATAGAGAAGGCAAGTAAACAAATTCTCTCCTAGAATATCCAGAAATGAATGCAGCCCTGCCAACCTTGACTTTAGCCCAGTGAGACTCCTGTTGACTTAGGAGCTGCAGAACTGTAAGATAACAAATTTGTGTTGTCACTTTCACAGTTAAGTACAACATCACTGTATACTTGAACTACGTACACTGGACCATGAACAAGAGAGAATGGGCTCCACAGGTAAAGAGATCAGAAACTAGGAAGGCTAGAAACCGTGGGGTGCAGTGTGATCTCTGAGATCCCACTTCTCTTTTAACTTGTGAGTGGTAGACTATGAAAAGTTAACTGTATAGCAATAGTAACAAGAGAATTCAATGAAGGAGAGTTCTATTAGGAACTGCACCTAGAAACTCCTCACTTTGATTCAAAACTACAGTCAAGTAATTGCCTTACTGTTCATAATCACAACTCCTCTCTACTTATTCCCGTAAATTCATGCTTTGGAACTAGTTGTTCCCCTCATCAGGAAGTATATAATGAACAGGTCTGAAAGATCATTGTTCATCATGAAAAATCATTTTTCTCCTGTTGTCCTTTGACTACTATTCTAATTCACTTATCTAGATCTTGACCTCTAACTGATAACTGATAGTAATCTTTGACCTGGGCACCCAAGCCCCTGATGCAGCCTTGAGCCTTTGTTTTCCAGCCTAAGATCCTGATCTTTCATTTCTAAACTCTGGACTCTGGATCACTCACCACCTTGTAGTTGATAAATTCTAGGGAGGTCTCCATGTTCACACCCTGCTTTTATTACAAAGCTACAGTCATCAAAATCATGTGGTACTGGTACAAAGACAAACATATAGGCCAGCTAAAGAGAGAATCCAGAAAATAAACCCTCACATATATCATCAAATGATTTTCAACAAGCATGCCAAGACTATTCAAAGGAAAAAGGACACTTTTTCAAGAAATGGAGCTAAGAAACTGGATGCCCACAGCAAAAGAATAAGGTTGGACACTTACCTAACACCATATTAAAATGTTAATTCAAAATGGATTCATAAACTAAATATAAGACCTGAAACTATAAAATTATTTTTTAAAAGCAAAAGACAAAAGCTTTATGGCATTGGATTTGGCAGTGATTTCTTGCATATGACACCAAAGTCACAGGCAACAAATGGAAAAAGATTAACTAATGGGGGATTTAACAAAAGTTTTTAAATTTTGTGAAGCAAGACTATCACCTCAGTAAAAAGGCAACCCACAGAACGGGAGGAAATATTTGCACATCATATATCTTATAAGGGATTACTATCCAGAATATATAAAGAACTCCTACAACTCAACAACAAAAAAACCCAATTCAAAAATGGGCAAAGGCCTTAAGCAAACATCTTCAAAGAAAATAGGCAATAAGCACATGAAAGATGCTCAACATCTCACTAATCATTAGGAAAATACAGATCAAAACTACAATGAGAGGCCACCTCATAGTTATTACCAAAAAATGAAAATTGTTTTAAAAAAGTATTGGTGAGGATGTGAAGAAATGTGAACCCTTGTACATCACTGGAGAGAATGTAAAATAAATACATCCACTCTAGAAAACAGTATGCCTGGGGCCTCTGGGTGGCTCAGTCCGTTAAGCATCTGACTTTGGCTCAGGTCATGATCTCACGATTCTTGAATTTAAGGCCCACGTGCTGGGGCTCTGTGCTGTCAGCTCAGAGCCTAGAGCCTGCTCCAGATTCGGTGTCTCCCTCTCTCTCTGCCCCTCCCCAACTTGTGCTCTGTCTCTGTCTCTCAAAAATGACTAAACATTAAAAAAAAAAAAAATTAAGAAAGGAAGAGAGAAAACAGTATGCCCAAAAAACAAATACTCCTGTGAAGAAATGGGCAAAAGAAATAAACAGAGGCTTTTCCAAAGAAATATCCAGATAACTAGCAGACACATGAAAAGATGCTCAACATCACCTCACTCCTGTCAGAATGGCTAAAATGAACAACTCAGGTAACAACAAAAGTTGGTGAGGATGCAGAGAAAAGGGAACACTTTTGCACTGCTGGTGGGAATGCAAACTGGTATAGCCACTCTGGGGAACAGTATGGAGGTTCCTCAAGAAATTAAAAATAGAACCACCCTATGACCCAGCAATTGCACTACTAGGTATTTATCTAAAGGATACAAAAATGCTGATTCAAAAGGGAAGATGCACCCCAGTGTGCATGTGATAGCAGGACTATCAACAAGAGCCAAATTATGGAAAGAGGTCACATGTCCATCAACTGATGAATGGATAAAGAAGATGTGGCATCTATATATACAATGAAGTACTACTCGATGATCAAAAAGAATTAAATTTTGCCATTTGCAACAATATGAATGGAACTAGAATGTATTATGCTAAGTGAAATAAGTCAGTCAGAGAAAGACAAATACCATATGATTTCACTCATATGTGGGATTTAAGAAACAAAACAGATGAACATGGGGGAAGGGAAGAAAAATAGATAAAAACAAAGAGGGAGGGAAACCATAAGAGACTCTTAAATACAGAAAACAAAACTGAGGGTTGCTAGATGGATGTTGCATGGGGGAATGGGCTAAATGGGTGATGGGCACTAAGGAGGGCACTTATTGGGTGCTATATTGAAGTGGTGCATTACTAAATTCTACTCCTGAAAGCATTATTACACTATATGTTAACTAACTTGGATTTAAAGAAAATAAAATTTAAAAATTGCAACATAAAAAAATGAAAGAAAGAATAAAAACAATATGGCAGTTCTGTTAGAATTACCCAGTAATTCTACTTCTGGGTATATGCCCAAAAGAACTGAAAGCAGTGTTTCAAAAAAGATATCTGTACATCCATGTTCATAGCAGCATTATTCATAAGAGAAAATGGCAGAAGCCCAAGTGTCCTCAACATATAAATGATAAGTAAATTATAGTATATACAATAAAAAAGATATTACTCATCCTTAAAAAAGAAGGAAATTCTGACAAATGCTACAGTATGGATGAACCTTGAAAACATCATGGTAAGTGAAATAAACCAATCACAAAAAGTGTGATTCCACTTATATGAAGTACTTAGTCAATTCTCTCTCAATTCTTACTCAGTCTTTCCAGATGAGAAGAGGCTACAATTAAGAAATTCACTGTCAGGAAAGTGTACTCTAATAAAAAGGCCAAGGATATGACTGTACAACTTTATGTTAAATATCTTAGAGGGGCGACTCGGTGGCTCAGTCAATTAAGCATCCGACTTCAGCTCAGGTCATGATCTCATGGTTCGTGGGTTCGAGCCCCGCATCAGGCTCTGTGCTGACAGCTAGCTCAGAGCCTGGAGCCTGCTTTGGATTCTGTGTCTCCTTCTCTCTCTGACCATTCCCTGCTCACTCTCTGTCTCTCTCTCTCAAAATAAAATAAGGACATAAAAAAAAAATTTTTTTTAAATCTTAGAAATATCAGGGCACCTGGGTGGCTCAGTCAGTTAAGCATTCAACTCTTGGTTTTGGCCAACTCATGGTGCAGAGCCTGCTTGGGATTCTCTCTCTCTCTCTCTCTCTCTCTCTCTCTCTCTCTCTCTCTCTGTCCCTCCCCTGCTAGTGCTCTGTCTCTCTCTCAAAACAAATAAACTTAAAAAAAATAGTAATGGGGCACCTGGGTGACTCAGTCAGTTAAGCATCCAACTTCAGTTCAGATCATGATCTAGTGGTTCAAGAGTTTGAGCCCAATACCAGGCTCTGTGCTGACAGCTCAGAGCCTGGAGCCTGCTTCCAATTCTGGTCTCCCTCTCTCTCTGCCCCTCCCTGCTCATGCTCTGTCTCTCTTGGTCTCAAAAATAAATAAAAAACATTAAAAAGTAATAATAAAAATAAAAATAATAAAATAAAATAAAATAAAATTAAATTAAATTAAATTAAGTTAAATCTTTAGGGGCACCTGGGTGGCTCAGTTGATTAAGCATCGGACTTCAGCTCAGGTCATGATCTCACGGTTAGTGAGTTTGAGCCCTGTGTCAGGCTCTGTGCTGACAACTCAGAGCCTCAAGCCTGTTTCAGATTCTGTGTCTCCCTTTCTCTCTGCCCTTCCCCCACTCATGCTCATGTTCTCACTCTCTCAAAAGTAAACATTAAAAATTTTTTTTATATAAAATCTTTAAAAACATCAAAAGGTAGGGGTGCCTGGGTGGCTCAGTCAGTTAAGTGTCTAACTTCAGCTCAGGTCAGGATCTCGCAGTCTGTGGGTTCGAGCCCTGCATCGGCTCTGTGCTGACAGCTCAGAGCCTAGAGCCTGTTTCAGATTCTGTGTCTCCCTCTCTCTCTTCCTCTCCCACACTCGTGCTCTGTCTCTGTCTCTCAATAATAAACATTAAGAAAATTTTAAAAAATAAAAAAATAAAAAATAAAAACACCAAAAGGTCAAAATTTTCAGTCACACAAAGAACCCTTTCAAAAGAATAAAAGTCCCTTCAGTCAGACCAAGGCCTCTAGGAAGGTTAAAGGTATTGTCCTTCAGCCTTCTCAGTAGGAGACCAAGGTAGAGTAGGGTTTGTCTTCAAAAGATTTGGATATGTGGTTTTTGTCTAATGGAGTGAACCCCTCTGAAATCCACAGAACCACAAACTCGAGAACGTTATATGGGCAGAAGCACCGACAGTGTGGACTACAGGGGACAAAGAGTACACAGAACAAGGAGCCTGTCAGACTCTCACAACTTCTCCGGGCAGGAAGCAGGCAGGATACACTCACCCAACTGCCAATCCAGACTGCCCTTCACGAGAGAGTAAGGGTGACCCACGGTGCGGCCTGTCACCCCACTCAGTCTCCAGCTGCCTTCCTGTTCCTCCCCGCCGTGGTTGTTCTGAGCTTTGCCACTGTCTAATCTGGTTTCAAGTCCCAGGCAGGGCCTTTCTTACTCGTATCCTTATAGCCCTGCTGAGGGTCCCACTAGGCTCCAACCTCCTGCCCGATTATACCCGAATCCCCTCCCTCACCTACCTTAAAAAGTTTCTGGGAGTGTTTAATCATAAAAGCCATCCCATTGTTTAACTTGGTGATATTCTCTTGAAGGTCATTTGCAGTGGCCTATTCATAAGGAAAGAAACCAATAGAGGATTAAGAACTGAGAAGTAGAAGAGACATTCCATTTACTTACCAATAAGTTTATTCTTTCAAAGGTATAGTGGTTTCTATCCCAAACAAAGGTGCCTCTACTATGTTTAGTTCTGGAAAGGCTTTTCCATTCAGCAGGTTTCTACTGGATTGGACATATAATCTAGAAGAAACCACGTGTTCCTGAATTTACCGAGAATCTATGAGAAACAATCTTTATTTCCTAATTCTGCTTGCAAATTACACACACAAGCAGTGTGGATAAAGAAAATCTAGTCTAGGATTCAAAATGGGCAGCAGGAACAGAATCTATACCAGGCACCAGAACTTCCCAGAGAAACTGGACTTTCTCCAAAGGTGAAAGAAAACTGTCCCTACTAATTGATACCAAAGGTGACATCTGTTTCTTAAAAAGGCAAATGGTCATTGATTCTCTTATTTCTCCTGCCTCTTTTTTAAGCACTTGAGTATCTATCTCTACTATCCCAAAGCCCTCGTCTTCAACATGCATCTTTGTTACTTAATATGTTTGCTTTTACCAAGATCTCTTAATATTTCTTTTTTTTAATGTTTATTTTTGAGAAAGAGAGAGGGAACGCACACACATGAGCAGGGCAGGGGCAGAGAGAGAAGGGGACAGAAGATCCAAAGCAGGCTCTACACTTACAGCAGAGAGCCCAATGTGGAGCTCAAACTCAAGAACAATGAGATCTGGACCTGAGCCAAAATCAGACACTTAACCGACTGATCCACCCAGGCACCCCAATATTTCTTTTTATAGGCACAGATTACTCACTCTTCTTTCATAAGATCAATTGATGGGTTCTAAAATTCTTTCATTGCAGCACCTGAGTGGCTCAGTCAGTTAAGTGACTAACTCATGATTTCAGCTCAGGTCATGATCTCACAGTTTGTGAGTTCAAGCCCCGAATTGGGCTCTGTGCTAACAGTGCAGTGCAGAACCTGTTTGAGATTCTCTCTCTCCCTCTCTCACTGCCCCTCCTCTACTTGCTCGCTCTCTCTCTCTGCCCCTCCCCCACTTGCACTCACATGCTCTCTCTCTCTCAAAATAAATAAAAATATTTTTTTTAATTATTAAAATTCTTCATTAGGGGGCACCTGGGTGGTTCAGTCAGTTAAGCATCCAACTCAATTTCGGTTCAGGTCATGATCTCATATTTCATGGGTTCGAGCCCCCACATCAGGCTCTTAAGAGCCTGCTTGGGATTCTCATTCTCTCTCTCTCTCTCTCTCTCTCTCTCTCTGACCCTCCAACTGTTGCACTCTCTCCTTCCAAATAAATAAACCTAAAGAAAAACAAAACAAAAAAAACCTTTTTAATTAGGAGGCTTGATCTCCCTATTATGGACAAATGTTGGTGTACCTTTTTCTTCTTAACCTACCGCCACCTTTGCCTGGGCTGAGGTTCTTCCTGGCCTGGAACATTATATCTTTTCACTAGTTACTTGTTAGGTAAAATGTTCCACACAACTGTTCTCCCTTTTTTTATTTTTTTTTTAATTTATAATAGTTAATTGTCAAATTGGTTTTGTTTTTGTTTGTTTGTTTTAAGTAAACTCTATCAGCCCAATGTGGGGCTGGCACTCACGACCCCAGGATCAAGAGTAGAACGCTCTACCAACCGAGCCAAGGACTGTACACTGGCATCTACAAATGCTCTCCCTAACCTTCCTTTTCTCCTTTCTTACAATCCCAAAACTCTTTTATAAGAGTTTTATATGATACCCTGTCATCCTATCTACTTCTATTATCTTCAACAACCATATGAGATAAGTGATAAAATACTAATTTATGCCCAGGTTACAGAGGGAGAGCCTAACCAAGGGTAAAGGACACAGATAATATGTCTGGTTTGCAGCTTCCAACCCAAGTATTCTGGCTCCCAATTCCAGCGTACAGTAAAACTTATACTATGAATGTGCAGGAATATAAAGCTATATGCCTCCAGGTCAAAAAGTAGTTCAAAAGACATTTACTAATTTATTTCTCATGTAAGTCACTGAGAAAGCCATGGTCTCAGTAATAAAAGACACATTTAGCTTTATCCAAGGAGAGCATAGCTACAGAAAACAGAAGAGTTTGGATAAGGAAGGATTGCTCTATATCATCTTACCTAAGGGCTTAGTGACGTTATCCAGTAAAACTGTATGGCTCTAGTCTAAATTTATACCATTCCATCTTCAGAAATCAATTTGATTTCTCAAGAAGGCATATACATTGACCAGCCAAAATGAGTATTCTATTTTAGTCAGTAGCTATAATTTTCCACTAAGAGCCTCTACTAATAAATTGTCTTTCAGGTTTATCAGACATAGATTTACACATGAGGTTAACAGGAATTGGCCCCCTCATGTTTGATGACTGTTAAATAAACTAATAAAGTATGTCCCTAACCTTGTAAAGCTGAAGAGTACACCTTGGACCCTGATAACGTCACCAAGACACAGTCAGAGGATGAGGCCCAGCCCAAGGAAACCAAGTGCTCTTTGTTCTTCCCCTCGACACTCACATTTTTCGGCCACAGGACATGGGGTGCAAACATAAGGGCAAGGTTATAGGCAGACATCTTATTCTTGTCTTGTTTCTTTGCTGTCTGGTACAGGAGATCAAGCAATAACTTCAGCAAGTTACGATTAGGTGGAGGGAGAATGAGGAAAAGCAACTGGAGAGCCTCAATTTGCCGCTCCTTATCTGGTACACTGGTCTTGTTTCCTTTATCATCAAACTGCATCAAATCTTGAGGACAAAAGAAATGATTGTAAAGGAGGGAGAAAATACAAGCAAGAAAAATCAACATGTCTACTATTATCCTCCCCTCAACTCCAATCAAAATGAGAAGAAAGATGTGGTGCCTGGGTGGCTCAGTCCGTTAAGCGTCCAACTTCGGCTCAGGTCATGATATCTAGTTCATGGGTTCCAGCACCGCATCGGGCTCTTTGCTGACAGCTTGGAGCCTGGTGCCTGCTTTAGATTCCGTGTCTCTGTCTCTCTCTCCTTCTCTCTCTCTGCCCCTCCCCAGCTTGCACTCTGTCTTTCTCTCAAAAATAAGTAAACATTTAAAAATTTTTTTAAAAAGAAGAAGAAGAAAGGGACACCTGGGTGGCTCAGTCAGTTAGGCATCTAACTCTTGATCTTGGCTTAGGTCATGATCTCACAATTTGTGAGTTTGAGTCCAGCAACTGTGCTAACTGTGCAGAGCCTGCTCTCTCTGCCTCTCTTTGCCCCTCTCTCCCGCTCATTATCTCTCTCAAAATAAATAAATAAACTTAAAAAAAGAAGAAGAAAAAAACAGGCATAAACAGAACTTAGAGCAAAATATGATAACAAAATAGTATCAATAGAGTTCAATAATAAAAGGACTAAAACAATTTTTAAATGGGCAAAAAATTGGGGGGTTTTTTTTGTTTTTTAATATAATTTATTGTCAAACTGGCTTACATACAACATCCAGTGCTCATCCCAACAACTGCCCTTCTCACTGCCCATCACCCATTTCCCCTCTTCCCCATGCCCTTTCAACCCTCAGTTTGTTATGGTTTAAATGGGCAAAAGATTTGAATAAACATTCCTCCAAAAATGATATATGAATGGCCAATAAGCACATGTATATTCTGTATCATTTGCTATCAGGGCAATGTAAATTAAACCACAATGAGATACTACCTCGTACCTTCTAGTATGGGTATAACCCAAAAAACTGAAAATAACAAGTGCTAGCAAGGATGTTGAGAAAATGAAACCCTCCTACACTGCTGGTGGGAATAGAAAGTGGTACGCTTTGGAAAACAGTTTGGCAGCTCCTCAAAAAGCTAGACATAGGGTTACTGTATGACCTGGCAAGTCCACTCCTAGGTATCTATTCTTAGCTATACAGAGAAATGAAAACACGTCCACACAGATCCTTTGATAATGCCACTTTCTTCATTTTTCCTCACACAGGAAAAGCAATATGAAAGTGAATTATGTCCTCATAACAGAATAATCCAGGTAGCTCCTCACGGAATTAGAATCTGTTTCTCCCCTAAAAGGCTACATAGGTTATCAATAAAAACAGTCCCCTGGATAATCATAATTTCAAAGGATACAAATAATCATTTGGATATAAATCATATAGACCTAAAAACAGTGTGTTGTTTAACTTCAATAATAAATCCAAGTTTAGAAAGGCAGGTAATATTTCTAGAAACTGTTCCCTGTTAATATGAAATTGACAACAAAAATACAAAGTTCCAGTTATCAGCAAGGCATAGCAAATGTACAGCTGTGCCACACCTCAATGGGATTGCAAAGAAATGGGAATCACAGAGGGCGGGGCAGAGGATTTCAAATCTGGCACTAAACTAACTCAAAGTAAATAGAACAAGCATTCTGCCTGTTAACGCTTATAAAAAACATCGATATTTTCCATATCATTTTCAAGATCCAAGTTTCTCTCCAAAATAATTATAAAATTATATAACATTTTAATGACATTTACTCATTTGTATAACCTGTCACTGAGAGTGCAAAAAAAATTTAATCTTAATTAAATTTTAGAAATTCAAAGCTATTTTTTTAAGTAGTAAAAATTATTCAACAGAAAAAAATCTTATATTTTCCTTAAAATTAGAAGGAAGACGAAAATACCCAGGGGCAGAAAACCAAGTAAATGCAGTGTAGATTTTGGTGCCATGTGCACTTAGAGCTGATAGCACCCTAACAGCTGTGCAGTTCAAGAATGAATTCCTTACCATACAGGCATAAAAGAAAATGAGGTAAATATGAGCCAAAAATGGAACATCCTCCAAGATATATCAAGTGAAAAAAGCAAACCACAGAACCATGGATATAATATCTTACCACTACCAATATCTAAAAGAAAGAAACAGAATATATGTAAGTATTTGTTTGTAAAGGTAAATAATACCCCTGGAAGGATACATAAGAAACCAATAGCATCGGTTACCTCCAGGAAGAAAATCTGGGTACTGGGGAACTTTTAAATCTTTTGAATTTTGAACCATGTGAATGTATTGCCTATTTAGAAAACAAAATAATTTTCAAAAAACAAGCCTCCAAGATTAGAGATGATCTCACCTGAACCATAATAATGATTATTAGCAGAAGCCTCAAGCCAAGGTAAATATAGCAAACCTACAACCATCTAAGGTATGTTAATCAATCCAATAAAAAGCATCCAGTTATTGAACAACTAAAATGTTCAAAGCACAATGCTAGGATCTATCAAGGATACGAAAATAAATAAAACCCAGACTTTATTTTCAAAGAAGCTGGTTTAGCAAAACACCTGATTAAAACTAAATTGGCCAATACTACCCAGAGAGCCCAAAATACCATCAAGTCTTAATCAATTTTGGAGGAAGTATTACTGTGGGTTACAAACAACAGAAAATTCTAAACAACTTTATTCAACTATAAGAAATGTACTCATATACATCTCCTTCTCACCTCCTATACTCACCAGCAATTTTGAGGTGTGCATGGAAATGTTTATGAGTCAGCAGTGGCTCAGGTAACTCGCCTAGAAACATCTTCAGCAAGGTAGCAACATCATTTGAATGAAACTCCCCCGATTCCAAGTCAATATCAGTTCCATTATTGAGAGCATCTCTTAAAATCTGCTGTCGGACACTATTCCCTGGTACTCTAAACAGACCCTCGACTCTCAAGTCTGGTTAGTGTGGAAAAAGAACAGAGGACATGCAAAAAGGAAGCAAAACGAGAATTACAATTTAATTACAATTAAAACAATTGATCTAAAAGACTACCTTACATTTGAAAGACCCTTTATAAAGACCTTGAAGGAGATTAGCCCACCACCACCACCACCATTTTCCCAGAAAAGTTGAGAACCTACTGGCCCCTGAGGAGACTTATCTGAACATCCCTGAGCACCTGGACATGGTCTGCTCTGGAGTCATTCAACCTCCTCAGGCACATCTGGAGACTGACCTTAACCTGAACAACGATTAGAATGAGCTTGAGGGGCACCTGGGTGGTTCAGTTGGTTAAGCGTCCGACTTCGGCTCAGGTCATCTCACGGTTCGTGGGTTCGAGCCCCGCGTCTCAGGCTCTGTGCTGACAGCTAGCTCAGAGCCTGGAGCCTGTCTTCCGATTCTGTGTCTCCCTCTCTCTCTGACCCTCCCCTGCTTACATCTCTCTCTCTCTCTCAAAAATAAATATAATAAAACATTTTTTTAATTTAGAATGAGCTTGAAAAATAAGTTGGAAGAAAGTCAAATCTCCCAGAAATCCCCTTCCCTTTGGCCATCCCAGACTTTGTTTACAGGCACTGAATTCGTCTGCGGAAGTGTGTGGCTCCTGTAAATGGTTTCCCAGCCCAAAATGAATTTGGAGTTTCTGCACTGTCCCAGAAATTAGAACTCTAACCTGTCAGACCACCTTTCAGTCTGAGATTCCCCGAAGCTTAGAATCATCCCAACTAAACTGTTCATCCCTGCCAACCAGGTTCTAAGCTAATCTGATATTAAAATAAATAAATAAAAAGGGAGGGGGGAATTATAGCTTTAGTCTGATCTAGAAGCATGAGTTCATGTTTTCAGCTGAGGTATATATTTATCTTTGTATAGCCTCCTATACAAAGTTCAGGGGTTCAAGTTCAAATGCCTACAAGGGCAGGCAGGTAATAGTAAATGAATGAATAGGAACCAAAACAAACTGGAGAGCAGTATCTGTGCTCCAGTTGACTGTATACAAGTGGGGGCCCCTGGATGCTAGATCTTCCTATCATCCAAAGAATTTTGAAAACCTGGACTTCTACCAATAACTAATTTTATTTTTATCTTCATACTTTGCCAAGCAAACAATACATGAACGTAGAGGACTCAAGTCCTTAAACTATCAGTTTATATATAACTTCTCCTCTTATACCACAGTGCCCCACATAAAATAAATCATAAACAGTGATGCCTAGGGGCGCCTGGGTGGTTCAGTTGATTAAGCATCTCACTTCAGCTCAGGTCATGATTTCATAGTTTGTGAGTTCGAGCCCCATGTCGGGCTCTGTGCTGACAGCTCAGAGCCTGGAGCCTGTCTTTGGATTCTGTGTCTCCCTCTCTCTCTGCTTCTCCCCCACTCACGCTCTCTCAAAAAATAAATAAATATTTTTTTAATTTTTTAAAAAAGATCTCTCTAAAAAGAAATTTAAGAGGAAATATATTTAGAAATGTGGCACCTAAAATTACAATTGATTTGTGTCTTTTGTTCATTAGCGCAAAGAAGTTAATAGAAAACTAACAATTCTTCATTAACACAGAACAACAAAATCTTGAGTAGTCTTACTTTTGTGTAGATACTCAATCAGCTGGTAGATCTGGGCAATGCCTTCTTCTGTCAATGGAGATCCAAAGACCACTCCTTTTTCTAAAAAAACATACAACAGGACAAGGCTATATTTTCCACAAAGAGTAAAAAATCCTCATTCTTTAAACCACTCAAGCATCCTACATTACAATTCAGCAAATGTTTTCACAGGTTCATTAAACAAAAACCTTAAAGCTGTTAGTTCACCCAAAAATGCATCAACTCTGCATATTTAATATTAAACTGCAGGTTCCTTGAAGGCAAAAACTATCTTAAGTAACAATACTTATAAGTCATGTTGATAATTAGTTTAAAAATAAAAAACAGAATTTAGAACCATGATTGTCAAAGTATGAGAGATTATCCACTAGAGTTGGTATAGGGTCTAATCTACTGTAATGCTTAAACTTATTTCCTACCTTAAATGATTTTCTGATATTTAATAAAATGAAATAGTACCTCTTAGTATCTTATCAAAAGTAGTGCTACAATTTATTTTCTAGAAAGGCTTTTATTTTGCGTGACTCATATGTCTTTGATCATGCCTTATTCCTTCATTCCATAGAATGAAACAGTTGAGAACTCCCACAATAAAAAAATGTTCATTCTTGGGGTGCCTGGGTGGCTCAGTCGGTTAAGCATCTGACTGGCTCAAGTCATGATCTCACGGTCTGTGGGTTCGAGCCCCGTGTTGGGCTCTGTGCTGACAGTTCAGAGCCTGAAGCCTGTTTTGGTTTCTGTGTCTCCTTCTCTCTCTGCCCCTCCCCTGCTCACACTGTCAATCTGTCTCTGTCTCTGTTATTTCTCCCAAAAATAAATACACATTAAAAAACATTTTTTAACATTCATTCTTTACTGTACTCTCCAGCTATGCCATAGGGCATGAAAATCAACATCTTCTGATAACTACCTAAACTAAATCATATCATCTCTCTCAGGGACTGATACACTTGCTTTAGCTTATCTATTTTTAAAAAATTTTATTACTATTACTTAGCATTTTACTATTATAAAAATGAGAAAAATGACCAAAAACTACTTTAATAACAGCAACTCGGTGAATGCGCAGATGTTAGGAGGAAAGCCCAGGGAGCAGCTGAGACCTGCCCACGCTTCCCAGACACATCCCCTACCCTTTCGCTTGAGAGACATCAGAGACCGGAAGAATCCCGGCGCCGGGCTGGCCCCACCAGGCAACTTAAGGTCCACTTCCCCCATCAGCTGAGCCAACTCAGTTCCAGGTAAGTCGATGAGCCTCGTGATATTGCTGACCACCAACTCAGTGAACACCTCAGGCTTCTCATGTCGGAGTTTCTCCACAAAAAAATCCGGATTAAAGATAATGGGCTGCCCACGAAGGGAAGAGTCATTGCAGATTACAAAATTACAGATGGCATCACTGAAAGAAATGAAACAGACGACTCTTTAGGGGGATCCTTTCCGCATGCTTCTCGTGCTCTCTAAGCCATACAATTATTCACTCCTTCCACGTACCTAGGTCTTTTGAAAAACCTACTTCTTAATCTGCTGGCTGTACAAAAGAAGACAATTTGACCTTGTTGCTATTTAGGTTAAACCCACCTAGATACTTGGGAATTTCATTCAAAAAGTTTTTTCTTTAATGTTATTTATTTTTGAGAGAGAGAGAGAGGCAGATTGTGAGTAGGAGAGGGGCAGAGAGTAAGGGAGACATGGAATCGGCAGAGGCTCCAGGCTTTGACCTGTCAGCACAGAGCCTGATGCAAGGCTTAAACTCACAAACCACGAGACCATGACCTGAGCCACCCAGACACCTCATGGAATTTCATTTGATAAAAAGACATCAACAGGCGCCTGGGTGGCTCAGCCAGTTAAGCATCTAACTCTTGATTTCCACTCAGGTTATAATCTCATGACTCTTGAGATCTAACCCCACATCAGGCTATGTGCAGACAGTGCAGGGCCTGCTTGGGATTCTCTCTCTTTGACCCTCCTCAGCTTGCACACATTTGTGCATCCTTCCCCCCGCCCCCCATCCAAGATAAATAAAACACTTTAAAAAATAAAAGTAAATTAAAAAACCAAAGACACCAGGGCACCTGGCTTGCTCTGTTAGTTAAGCACTCGACTTCGGCTCAGGTCATGATCTCATAGTTTGTAGGTTCAAGCCCCACATCGCGCTCTGTGCTAACAGCTTGGAGCCTAGAGCCTGCTTCGGATTCTCTGTATCTCTCTCCCTGTCCCTCCTCTACTCATGCTGTCCTTCTCTCAAAATAAATAAACATTAAAAAAAAATTCTAGTAGTTCCCATGCAGCAGCCCAACTGCTGACAGTACCACATTTAGGCCAGTCTCAAAAGCCACAGAAACATGATAGTAAGCATAAAACTATAAAAGAGCTAAAACTACATCCAAATAGTGTAGTAGACATTTTGGAGACATTTACTCTACCCATAGGGTTCTTTGGTTCCTGGGTCCCCATATAGGCATTTTCTAATAATCAGTTCCCTTTAACTGAGCCAGCTGCCGTTGGATTCTGTTCCTCATAATTGGAAAGCCTTCCTCAGAATGAAAAGCCTTCACTTTTACAGGTATTTAAAATAAATATTAATAATAAATAATAAATAAAATAAATATTAAATCCACCTTACCCAGGTCCAGAAATAAGTTTGGCCTTTTGTTACTTTGTTATTTATTTTGAGAGAGAGAGAGGCAGAAAGAGAGAAAGAGGGAGAGTCTCAAGCAGGCCCTGAACTGTCAGCAGAGGGACTCAAATTCACAAACCATGAGATCATGACCTGAGCCGAAATCAAGAGTCAGATGCTCAACTGAGCCAGCCAGTTACTCTAAGAAATAAGTTTTATTTTAAAATCTTTCAATTTTAGAGTGCCTGGAGGGCTCAGTCAGTTAAACGTCTAACTCTTGATTTCGGCTCAGGTCATGATCTCACAGTTTATGAGTTGGAGCCCCTCTTGGGCTCTGTGCTGACAACACAGGGCCTGCTTAAGACTCTCCCTCTTTCCCTGCCTAGTCCTCATTAGTACTCTGTCTCACTCAAAAATTAAATTAAATTAAATTAAAATTAAAATAGACAAATAAATAAATAAAATCCTTCAACTCTAGATGCCTCTGCCCATCATCTAAGTCCAACCTTTATTCAGACAGATTCTTCTCTCTAGGGCACTTGGGAAACTTCTTGCTTCTGATTTCACTTTTCTGTCATTGAATAATACTAAGCTGCTATGTTCGGTGGGTCCCTTCTATTAGCTGGATTTCCACTCGTACATTACTCAGGCTATACTGCTGGCAAAGGTCCTTGACTCTCAGGAAATATTTTCTTCCCTATTCACTCTTCCCTAACACCTAACTGCTCTACTCCTTTGTACTTCTAACAAAGTACAAAGACATACAAGACATAGGAGACATATAAGAACTGGATGTTTCCACCTCTGATAGCAGACGCAACACCACTTGTTTGTATCCATTATCAAGTATCTCTATAGGCTTGTTCCAATCCTTATTATATAAACAGTCATCTACTATATAACCAGAGTAGAACACAAGCCGGAAATGACAAGTCATCACATCTGTCTGGCAAAGTCAAAATTCACCTGACACATACAAACATTCCCACAATTTAAAAAATCACAACTTAGAGTCTTGCACAACATTCTAGGTCCCAAAGTACTATAAAAATGACACTCTAAATATTAAATACTAGTGATCTATAATCCACTTCGTCAACACTACACGGATAATTTTGAACAATAAAAACAAGGCATGGGAAAACTTCAAAGTTTGTCAGTACTGCCTTGAAAAATTATCATATAATTTTAATCAATGGTCCAAATCTTCAATTGGTAACTACTAAATTCCTTATTTTCTCTGGAATGATAATATAAGTATTCATGTAAAAATGTACATTTATGTGTATTCTCAAGCCAAAGAGTCAGTAAACAAAGATACCTTAACCTGCTTATCTCTTCAACCTTTTTACACACAAAGAAAGGTTCATTTCCCTGTAAAGATGCCAATGATTATAAGCCAACTAAAATCAAAAGCAGCCTGGATGGCTCAGTCGGTTGAGCAGCAGACTTCGGCTCAGGTCATGATCTCATCATTCATGAGTTTGAGCCCCACATCGGGCTCTGTGTGACAGCTCAGAGCCTGGAGCGTGCATCAGATTCTGTGTCTCCCTCTCTCTCTGCCCCTCCCCTACTCCTGCTCTGTCTTTCTCTCTCAAAAATAAATGAACATTAAAAAAAAATGTTTTTAAAGCAACTGTATCCTAAACCATTGGCAAAACCTCTTTTTTTATGTCAGTTTATTTCAGTCAAGAAACAATAGTCTATATAAAACTACTGTTTATAATCATTGCCAATCAGAAATCACTACTCTGAGAGAGCCAGACAAATGATGAAATGTATTAGCACCAAAAAGATTCTTATAATTTATTGAGTCTAAACTATCACTTTATGGATATTACACCCTTTTAATTCTGAAAAACAGATTTCAGATAAAATTTGTTCTAACATGTAAATATATATTATATTCTTGAAGTAGAACTGCAGACAGACATATAACTTTCAGATCTTTAGTTTATTAATATCCAGCACAATACTCAGTTAAGTCTAAAATTTCCATCACAGATGACCCTCCACTTCTAAACTGGATCAAATATACATGTGAAAAAGGAACTAGAAGCAGAAAGCCCTAGCTACATAGTTTCTCAACAGAGTCCTTCCGACGTGGCCATGTACCCCCTCCTAAATAGGTAGAACTGGTAGAAGAAGAAGTAAATTCAAGGCTGCTCCCACCTATTCACAAAGAGCACCAGAAAATGTGCCCTTAGGAGTCCTAACACACAGGTAACAAATAAGCAACCTCCTTATCTTTTCTCCTGCTTTTTCTCCTCTTCCTTCCCATGATCATTCCCTCTTGTTCTGCCCCACTTTACTGTCTTTAACCTAGTTTTTTGTTTCCTCTTCCTCACTTTTTCAGAGTGGGGCATCTGGTAAGACACGATGTAAGGAGAAAAATGGCTAAAAAAGAAGTAAAATGGAAGATGAGAGATGGAAAAGACAGATATAGTGGGTTACATTTTTTAGTTACCCTCATACCACACAGCCCACTAATCCCTTTCTACAGAACACACAATATCACAATATAAAGCTGAGAATATTAAGGAACACATTAAGAACTTAAGAGATTTCTAGGACTAACGAAAAAAATACTATATCTAAGCAAAAATAACTTCCTACTCCATGGTATCTTACTTTAAAACAAAGTCTAAGTTTTCTCAAGTTCAAAAAAAATTTTTATATCTTACATAAACGCTGAAAGCTTCTGATGAGGCATTGGTAAATCGAAGAGATGGAGAAAAGCTTTCTCCTTGTTTGTTATCACAAAGGAACCTTCCTTTCCCTGCCCCATCACAGCCTACGCAAATTCCAGACATGCTAGAGGTTACAAGGGCATATTATGGGCCTGAAAGGCAGTACTTATCAGGACTCTGAGTGCTCGTCTGCAAGTAGGAACAAAACAGACATTAAAAACTGGACGAGTTCATTGCATTCGCCAATGCATACATGAAGCTCAACAGTACTCTCCCGTCACACTGAAAGTTGTGCTAGACAAAACAATCATGTAATGAAAGAGTATAAGGACAAGTAGTTCTACAATATGGAGGGGAGGATGATCCCTACCTCACATCATACACAAAAGATAAATTCCGGGCAGAATAAAGACCTAAATATAAAAAAATCAAACTTTAAAACTCTTAGAAAAGAGCAAAGAATAAGTGAGGCGAGGAAATGCATCTTAAACAAGGCATAAAAAAGCACAACCCACAAAGAAAAGATAGATGCATTTAACTACATTAAAATTTTAAATGTCTATACAACAAATGGCATTATGAACAAAAGTTCTTTAAAAAAGAAATCAAAATGCCTCTGGAGAGAGGAACAGGAATGAAAGAACAGGAGTGGGAGAAAAACTTTCCACTGTATGGTCTTTTGTATTTTCCGGATTTTTTTTAATGTTTTATTTATTTTTTGATACAGAGAGAGACAGAGCATGAGAGGGGGAGGGGCAGAGAGAGAGAAGGAGACACAGAACGGGAAGCAGGCTCCAGGCTCTGAGCTAGCTGTCAGCACAGAGCCTGATGCGGGGCTTGAACCCACGAACATGAGATCTGACCTGAGCCGAAGTCGGAGGCTTAACCGACTGAGCCACCCAGGCGCCCCTGTATTTTCCGGATTTTTGATTCATGTGAACATACTACTCATTCACATACACAAATAGATTTAAAACTTTAAGGGGTGCCTGGGTAGCTCAGTTGGTTAAATATCCGACTTTAGCTCATGATCTCGTGGTTTGTGAGTTTGAGCCCCTAATCCGGCTCTGTGCTAACAGCTCAGAGGCTGGAGCCTGCTTTAGATTCTGTCTCCCACTCTCTGCCCCTCCCCCGCTCGTGCATAAGCATGCTCGCGTGCTCTCTCTCGCTCTCTCAAAAATAAATAAATATTTTAAAATTTTTAAGTAAAACTTTAAAATAACAAAATAAAAAGCCATAAACTGGAAAAAAATCTTTGTCATACATATAAAAGGATTAGTATTCAGAATTTATCACTCTAAAATTTTATGTCTAAAATTTATAAGAAAAATACACTCAACTCATAGAAAATTAGACAAAAGATATGACAAAATAATTCATCGAAGAGGGGCCCTAAGTAACTAACCAACATTAAAGGAATCTCAACTTTAAAAATTACAAGGGTAGGGGCTCCTGGGTGACTCAGTAGGTTAAGTACCCAACAGGCTCAGGTCATGATCTCATGGATCACGAGTTCGAGCCTTGTGCTGGGCTTTGAGCTGACAATGGAAACCTTGCTTTGGATTCTCTGTCTCCCTCTTTCTCTGCCCCTCCCTTGTTCACACACTCTCTCTCTCAAAAATAAATAAACATTTTTTTTTTTTTAATTACAAGGGTTGGGGTGCCAGGGTGGCCCAGTCGGTTAAATGTCCAACTTTAGCTCAGGTCATGATCTCACAGTTCATGGGTTCAAGCCCTGCATCAAGCTCCGTGCTGACAGCTCAGAGCCTGGAGCCGGTTTCGGATTCTGGGTCTCTCCTCTCTCTCTCTCTCTCTCTCTCTCTCTCTCTCTCTCTCTCTCTCTCTCTGCCCCTCCCCCACTCACATGCATGCGCGCGCGCTCTCTCTCTCTCAAAAATAAATAAAACATTTAAAAATAAATAAATAAAAATTACAAGGGTGAAGCAAATTGAAGAATGGTACCTTTCCCCATCTATCATTTTGGCAAAAACTGTAAGATTTAGGCATTATCTTTTTATTCCTAGTTTGCAAGGGTTATTTGTTTATTATCATGAGTCAGTGCTTAATTTTATCAATTTTTGTAAATCTATTGATACGATTTTCTCTTTTATTTTGTTAATGTGGTGAATGACATTGATTAATATTAAACCAACCTTGCATGTCTAGAATAAACGTAATATTGTTATATTATCATTTTTATATATTGCTGAATTTGGTTTGCTAATACTTTAGATTTCTCCATATACATTTGTAAGTGAGATAGTCTGGAACTGCTTTCCAAAAGTAGAGCATCCCTATGAAATCTTTCATAAGCCAAAATGGCATGAAGTGAAGAAGCAATCACCATTAACTTACACGGAAATTACTTTTTGCATCTCGACCCCAAAAATAACCCATCTTAGCCTTTCTGACCTATACAGCAGAGATCCTCACAGACAAGTTCAAAGTTACGGCAGCTTGCTACCGAGATGCCGAGTGTCATTCTCACGGGAAGCAGCTTGGTGGGGCCACTCCCGCTCATCAGGGTCTGAGCTGCCTCTATAATGGCTCAATAGAAAATGAATGCGGAGTACTATTTTCATTTTTTGCCTCTTTTCATAAGAGTGGAAATCCTCTTTGGATTTCTTTCAGTTAGTGAAAACAGGCACTAATGGAGGTCTTTCATTAAAGGGGCCTCACACCAACGTTCAAAAAGCAGGGGATACCTGTGCAGTAACGTCACCACCGTCCATGGTTTCGCTTTCTGGGGTCCACAGATAATCCTCCTCTTGACCTATCATCAGAAGGTCAACGGCAGTCTAACAACTACCACAATCCCTTCATCATTCACCTCTCTTCTCATTGCATAGGCACATTATCATCTCACATCATCACAAGAAGGGTGAGTACAGCACAAAAGATATTTTGAGAGAAAGACTACAATGCACATAATTTTTATTACAGTATAATTGTTATTATTAATTGCCCTATTTTATCTAGTTATCATTATTAATCTCTTAACATGCATAATTTGTAAATTAAACTTTATCATAGCTATGTACTTATAGGAAAAAGTATATAGCGGTTTCAGTACTTTCTACAGCTTCAGACATCCACTGGGGGGAGGGAGGTCTTGGAACATACCCCCCATGGACAGAAGGGGACTAGTGTATATTGTCTTCATTAGGTTTTATATAAAGGTTGTGCTGGCCTGGGGCACCTGGGTGATTTAGTCAGTTAAGCTTCCAACTCTTGATTTCAGCTCAGGTCATGATCTCACAGTTCGTGAGATCGAGCCCTGCCTCAGGCTCTGCACTGACAGTGTATTTTCTGAAAACATTTATGTGAAATTGGTGTTATTGCTTCTTTAAATGTTGGATCAAATTGGCTGATAAAGCCATCTAAACCTAGAGTTTTCTTTGTGAGGCTTTTAATTATATATTCAATTGATTTTATGTTACAGGACTATTCAAATTTTCTATTTCTTCTTCTGTTAATTTTGGTTAAGCTGGACATTTCCAGGACTTTGTCTATTTCACATCAATTTTGAAGCTTTATTGGGGCACCTGGGTGGCTCAGTCGGTTGAGCATCCGGCTTCAGCTCAGGTCATGATCTCACGGTTTGTGGGTTCGAGCCCCACATCAGGCTCTGTGCTGACAGCTAGCTCAGAGCCTGGAGCCTGTCTTCAGATTCTGTGTCTCCCTCTCTCTCTCTGACCCTCCCCTGCTCACGCTGTCTCTCTCTCAAAAATAAATAAAAACATTTAATTTAAAAAAAATTTCAAGCTTTTTTGACATAAACTTGTTTATAATATCCCCTTAGGTACTTTTTTTAATTCTTTCTTTTACTCTTTTATTATTTTTTAAATGTTTATTTTGAAGGCAAGCAGGAAAGAGGGAGAGAGAGAGGGAGAGAGAGAATCCCAAGAGCCCAATGCAGGGCTCAAACTCCCCAACCATGAGTAATGACCTGAGACAAAATCAAGAGTTGGACACTTAACCAACTCAGTCACCCAGGCAACCCCTCCTCTAAGGTACTTTTTAATGGTTCCTCTTAAGAACTACAGAATTACACAGTGATGTCCTCTTCTTTGTTCCTGATATAAACAATTTATGTTTTTTCTTATTTTTAATTTATGGATCTTATTAGAGGTTTATTGACTCATTAACTTTGTCAAGGTTACAGCTTTTGATTTTGCTGAATCCCTCTATTACATATTTGCTGTTTATTTCATTAATTTCTGCTCTTATCTTTATTGCTTCCTTTCTTTACTGGATTCAGGATAAAGGTGGCCCTGAAATCAGTGGGGAATCGATGACCTTTCGACTAAACGGTGCGGGACACTTGGATAAAAGTGAAAACTGCCATCCACCACACAATATACACAAAGATCGTCAATTCCAGGTGAATGGCAGATCTAAAGGGAATAGCAGAACCATAAACCTACTAGAAGGTAATATAAAAGAATACATTATTGAACTGAGGCTGGGGAAATTTTTGTTTTTAAATACCACATTAAAAATATTAACCACAAGGGGGCGCCCAGGGAGTTCAGTCGGTTAAGCACCTGACTTGGTTTTCACGTAGGTCATAATCTCAGTGTCATGAATTCAAGCCCAGCGTTGGGCTCTGCACTCCTGCTTGAGATTCTCTGTCTCCTTCTCTCTTTGCTCAACTCCTATTCGTGCTGTTTCTGTCTCTCAAAATAAATAACCTTGAAAATATATATATATTAACCACAGAGGCACCTGGGTGGCTCAGTTGCTGGAGCATCCAAATCTTGATTTCCACTCAGGTCATGATCCCAAGGTCATGGGATCAAGCCCCATGTCAGACTCCACACTGAGCATGGAGCCTGCTTAAGATTCTCTCTCTCTCTCCCTCTGCCCCTCTCCTCCACTCACACTCTTTCTCTTAAAAAAAAAAAAATTGGGGGCACCTGGATGCCTCAGTTGGTTAAGTATCTGACTTCAGCTCAGGTCATGATCTCACAGTTCGTGGGTTTGAGCTCCGTGTCCAGGTCTATGCTGACAGCTCAGAGCCTGAGCCTGCTTCAGATTCTGTGACTCCTCTGTTTGCTCCTCCCCTACTCATATTCTGTCGCTCTCTGTCTCTCAAAAATAAACATAAAAAAAATTTTTTAATTAAAAAAAAACAAAGAAAGAAAGAAAGAGAAGAAAAAACAAACCCAAAAAAGTACCAAAGCTTAGAGAAGCTGACAGCAACTTTTATACTGGTAGTGGGGCTATAAATGGTACAATCATTTTGGAAAACTGTTTGGTCTTATCTACTAAGGTTGAACAAAAGTATATCCTATGACCCCAGCAATTCTAAAACATGCCTAATGGTGCAGCCACTCTGGAAAACAGTCTGGAGAGTCCTCAAAAAGTTAAAAATAGAACTACTCTATGACCTAGCAATTGTGCTGCTAGGTATTTATCCAAGGGATACAGGTATGTTGTTTCAAAGGGGCACATGCACCCCAATGTTTTTAGCAGTGCTACAGACAATAGCCAAAGTATGGAAAGAGTCAAATGTCCATTGATAGATGAATGATTAAAGAAGATGTGGTATATAGAGAGAGAATAGAGTATTACTCGACAATCAAAAAAAATGAAATCTTGCCATTTGCAACTACATGGATAGAACTAGAGGGTATTATGCTAAGCGAAATTAGAGAAAGACAAAATAGCATATGACTTCGCTCATATGAGAATTTAAGATACAAAACAGATGAACATAAGGGCAGGGAAGCAAAAATAATATAAAAACAGAGGGGGGAGCAAAACATTGTTTTCATAAATATAGAGAACAAACAGAGGGTTGCTGGAGGGGTTGGGGGAGGAGGGCTGGGCTAAATGAGTAAGGGGCATTAAGGAATCTACTTACTCCTGAAATCATTGTTGCACTATACGCTAACTAATACGGATGTAAATTTAAAGATAAATAATTTAAAAAATAAAATAAAATAAAAAATAAAGGAAAAAAAGAGGGTAATTTGTATAACCTATTGTTGTCTGCTATGATTACTCTTACCACTAGATGGAACTCCACATGTAAGGCGATCTGCTTAGTCAAAGTCCTAGAAACAGAATCCACAGCTGAAAAATCAATTACAGAATAATGAAATGCAAGTGCTTTTGAAACATGTTGAACCCATGAATCTGCAAAATTCAAGACAGTGGGGGAAAAAAAACATATCCTGCAGATGTATCTTTTGGCTGACTGCTACCAAAACTGCATACCCACAAAACTAAATGTTTCCTCCCTAGTGAATTGCTTAACTTGATTTGTTCTCCAAGAACCACAACCTTGGCAACATCTATCAAAATATGAGCTATATTTAAAGTTGTCTAAATCTGACTTACCACCCTAAGAGAAGTAGGCACTCTCTGACTACTTTTTCAACTCTCTGGCTCTGTAATAATGACTTTCAGTGTGTGGCTTTCTGGGAGAGCTGTTAGATAGAAATACATAGAAGTATGAAACAAGAGGCTATTATTCTTCCTTTTTCTGCATATCAAATTTAAACTGGTATCATAAAAGTTGTATATATAGAGAAAGGATAAAACAGGCCCCATGTGTCCAAGCTGGCAGGATTTTTAAATAACAGAAACAGTTCAAAGTTGACAAGTAGTACCATAAGGTTTCAGGAAATAATAATCCAATTTCTTAGACAAAAATTTTGAAACATTTATATCCTAAGGTCTGTCCTTAGAATATCGGTCCAAGGTTTTATAATTAGGACCTCTTTCCTCTAATTTAGACTCCAAAAGTTCTGCAAAAGTATATTTGTCCCCTATATTTGATCTCAACATAAACTAATTTCAAAGTACTAGGGCAACTTAACCTGAATTAAATTATTTAGAAATTAAAGAATTCCTGAGCACCTGGGTGGCCCGCATCCGGCTCTGTGCTGACAGTGGGAGCCTGCTTCAGTCTCTATCTACCTTCTGTCTCTGCCCCTCCCCCTCAAAAATAAATAAACATTTAAAAAAATTTTTTTATTTTTTTAAACATTTATTTATTTTTGAGAGGCAGAGAGAGACAGTGTAATCAGGGGAGGGGTAGAGAGAGAGAGGGAGACACAGAATCCGAAGCAGGCTCCAGGCTCTGAGCTGTCAGCACAGAGCCCAACGTGGAGTTTGAACCCACGAACCGTGAGATCATTACCTGAGCCGAAGCTGGATGCTTAACCGACTGAGCCACCCAGGCACCCTAAAGAAAAAAATTTTTTTAAGAAACCAAAGAATTCCTGATGGCTTATCCTAACCTTAACATTTTTGGAAATCTGACTTAAGATTTTGCCCTATAGAATGACAAGCCAATGTCCTCAGTCAAGAGACAATTATACTTCCTCCAACTATCAGTAACACAAATTTATTAACATGTATTTACTTATCAATTTGTATCCTTTTGGGTGTTGCAAGAATTCGTATTAATTCTGCAGCTACCACCTCTCTTAATTTTTCTCCCTCAGACAGGTATACAAAAGAAGAAAGTTTATTTGGATTAGAAAAATTACACCAAAATTCCTTATTTGGAGAAAGTTCTAGAAGATGCTTTGCTGAGAATGCAGTGTCTCTCTTAACATTACCTAAAATCTGTTTACCACCCAGAAATGTATAGTCCAAACTTCCGGAGGCTCTCTTTTCCAATAGACTTTAAATGACATGAGCCTCAGGCAACTAAAACACAAAGTATTTCTATGTATGATCAGATTAGGTTCCAAAGACTACTTCTAAATCCATTTGTTCCAAAGTCCAGAGTGATCCTATCCAAGAGACACCAAGTGCTTTTTGCTCTGACATGTGACATTCATATCTTTAAAAAGATCTTCTATTATCTTAGTCAATATTCTACAAACCTAATCGTAAGTCTCTTCAACTAGCATAAGAAGGTAAAATCATAATCACTCATGTGTCATTTAAAATCAAACTAACCATTGAAACTACTGTATTGTAAATGACGGAAAATAATTGCATATGTTAAAAAAATAAATTGTATAAAAAATAATAATAAATAAAAAATAAAATAAAATCAAACTAACCATGATCTGCTGAGTGCTTTGTAATATAAGAAATCATAAGGTATAGAGACAAAATACTAAAGTAATTTGCTGGCCTCTAGAAGTTTAAAATTCACTCAGCTTTAACCCCTCCCCAATATTGCCTTTATTTTCAAAAATACAAGTAGCCAACTGCAGGTATAATTAAGCATGTGAGCAACTAGGAGGCCCAATGAGATGACTTTGAAAATTAGGTTGTAAACAATTTTTTTATTGCATTTGCATATATATGTTATCCTTTGAAGCATCACTATTTTAAAGAGCTCTTTGGGCAACTGCTAAAAATCCTTTGAAATTGGAAGCGTTGATGAGATTTTTTCACTATAGTAGTCTTAAGCAACCTCCATGTTGGGAAAACACAATATACCTTCACATTCAGTCTGAATGACACCAACCGTTGGGAAGATGGGAGTTGAAAAGATGGAATTTTATAGTGCATCAAGTATGTAATACTTTTGAAAAAACATTTAAGTATTTTGAAAAATACTTTTTAAAAATTTAAATTTTCAACACTTTTAGTTTTCAACACCTAAAAAGAATCTATTTTGTCAGTTAAAAATATTTACACTAATAAAATTTAGGCTTTATCCTCTATACAATCTCAGCATACAGACCCTTAAATTTTCAATAAAGGGGGGTCAGCGTGGCTCAGCCGGTTAAATATCTGACTTCGGCTCAGGTCATGATCTCACAGTTCAGGGGTTCGAGCCCTACATCAGGCTCTGCACTAACAGTGTGGAGCCTGCTTCAGATCCTCTGTCCCCCTCTCTCTACCCCTCCCCATGAACATTTTAAAAAATATAAAAAATAAATTTTCAGTGAAAACTGTCAACACGATGATGTAGGTATGTTTAACACTGGTGGACTTTGGTGGCAAGAGCCTGGTCACATGGATAACTGCCACAGAATCACCTTACCAAGAGAAAAAATAGTAATAAAGTAGGCCTTGGTACTTGAGTGAAGAAACTCTTACTGGAACCAAGGGAAGGACTGTGGGGATTCCAAAATGCAAAAAAAAAAATTCAAAATAACAAATAGACTGAAGTATACAAAAGCTAGCCATACTTTAAAGTACAGCTTCCAGTGCATGTAGCAATCTCCAAGTAAAATATGAAAGAAAGTAGTTGATGATAATTTCAAGGATAATATTACAACTGTATCACTATATACTTTCTTGGTTTCTCCCCCAATTTTTAGTTTCCTATTATTTAGTGAGTTATTCTTTAGTTTCATTATTATTACTTACTTGGTTTTACTTTTATAATTGTGTTCAACAGGAAAATAAGTGAACAAAGTTTTCATTATATAATCCTAATATCACTCTTTACGTTAGTTTCTAAATTAATAAGGCTCTCCCCTCCCGAAAGGTGTAATTAAAACACATTTAGCAAATGTAGCAGCTCTCCTTACCGTGGCACACAATTACAAATTTCATACTAAGACCTCTGCGGTTTCTATATTTCATTCATGAATTTTTCTTTTTATTCATAATGATATTCATAGTGATACAACCAGGCTAAGTAGGCTCTAATCAGATGACATATTATCTTAAAACTGTCAAATAATATTTTACTTCTTTATTATAACACATTTCAGAAACTTGGACAAAGATCAACCAAACTATTTTAATTGTCTTGGGGAAAAAAGGAAAAGAACAAAAAAAAAAGAAAAATATAATCAGGCAAAGGCCCACAGAGTCAAACCAGGAAAAAAAGGACTCAATTCCCAAAGTCTTGCTAGATGCTAAGATTGCTAAACCTGTGTGGAATGTCAGCCGGAAGCCACTGACAGTCCATTACTGCCATCTTTTGTGAAGAACTTGCCTTTTTAAAAAGCAAATGCAGGGGCGCCTGGGTGGCTCAGTCGGTTGAGCATCCGACTTCGGTTCAGGTCATGATCTCACAGTTTGTGGGTCTGAGCCCTGTGTCAGGCTCTGGGCTGACAGCTAACTCAGAGCGTGGAGCTTACTTTCCATTCTGTGTGTACCTCTCTCTATCCTCCACTGCTTGTGATCTGTCTCTCAAAAATAAGCAAATGTCAAGAAGAATTTTAAACAAAAGTTAGAAAAGAAAAAAAAGCAAATGCAGAGGAAACCAGATCTAAGAAAACAAGAAGCAGATGCCTCGGGACACTGAGTGTGAGAATTTCAGTACAGATTAAGCCATGCCTGATCTACCCCTTGGACTTTCCATTTTCTTAAGCCAATCGATAGCATCACTTTGCTTAAGCTAGTTTAAGTTTCTGTCACATATAACAGAAAGAATCCTAATAAATGTAAATGTTTAAAATGTCAGCCCCTAGTATAAATCCTAGCCCCTCTTTGGTCATTTTGGTATTCTGCCTCCCTACCTCCTTCTTGGGAAATCTCTCTTCTCCTAGATCACTTCTCGCTGGGCTCATTATCACCACGGCCTCTAACGCCTGCCCCTATCACTGTGGCTGGCAGCCCCTACTAGGAAGTTACCCTCTCTTCTCCAGATTTTATTTTTTTAAGTTTTATCGTATCTCTTGTGCTTCTCCATTCTGTACCATTTTTCCAATGCTTCTTCGCTTTTCAGAAGCCAGTCTTGGGTTTGCTTACAGATGTGAACTTCTGGTCAGCCAAATGCACCAGTCACAGCACATAGCATGCAGCCTTGGTTCTTCAGCTCAGCTCAGCAAGATGACTGTCAATGTTCCACATTATTCAAAGGTTCATTTAAAAAAATTACAAAACTCTCACTCTTAATGCTGTGTTATGCCAAATAACTAATGCTGATATTAAATCTAAATTCAGGATAAAAGGGTATTACTCTGATAAGTGTAACTAAAAACGATGCTTCTTCAAAAGATTCCCAGACCTAGAACAAGGCCAAACAAAATTACTGTATGTTAGACCTTGGCAGAAATGCAATTAACTATTTTAAAATTATATAGATTTCAAGATCATTACAAACACCAATTTCTAAAACCTCATATAACTACCTACCAGAAACCCCATGTAAAAAGATAGAGAAATATGAAAAGTAACTTGCTCAAAGACACACACTGCTATAACTGACATAAAAGTATCAATAAACAACATACCCTCGGGATCTCTCCAAGTTTGAAACTGAGACAATAAGGTAAATACTAATGCTTTAAACATCAGCATGTCTCAAAAAAAATACAGATATGCAATAGTTATTAGGTTAAATATAATTTAACAGTCCTGGAGGGCCTGGGTGGCTCAGTCCGTTGAGGATCCAACTCTAGCCTAGGTCATAATCTCACAGTTTGTGAGTTCAAGCCCCGTATCAGGTTCTCTGTTGTCAGCACAGAGCCCACTTTGGATCCTCTGCCCCACTTTCTCTGTGTCCCTTCCCCGCTGGTTCTATCTCAAAATAAATAAATAAACTTTAAGAAAATAAATAAGCATAATTTATCAGTCTTATTTCAGGTTCTTTATTCCAGGAATCAGTCATTCCATCTGGAAAGCATATAGACTTTTACAAGCTTACATGCAAACAGTGTGCCAGTGCAAATTTAGCCACCCATCACTCTGGTTTCCTCTCTGACGTGTTTCTGTCCCTCCTCATTCATTCAGATCCGACCCAGTATCTCATACTCTTCTATAAAAGTCCCAGGAAGTGCTACAGCAAGGGAGGCATAGCATTGGAGTGAGACGATTCTCCACGTGGGCCAGTTATGGATTTCAGGCCTCCCACCCATCCGTGCCCACTCTGCAAAACTGGAGCGGGAGCCCTTAACCACACTTCCTTCTCCGGGCAACTGGATGGCTCAGTCAGTTAAGTATCCAACTCTTGATTTCCGCTCAGGTTATGATCTCAGGGTTCGTGGCTTGAGCCCCGCAATGTGGAGCCTTCTTGGGATTCTCTCTCTCCCTCTCTCTCTGTCCCCCTGCTAACTCACGCGCTCGCTCTCGCTCTCTCTCTCTCTCTCCCTCCAAAATAAATAAACTTTAAAAAAGAAAAACCACTGAAGAATCTATTCCCGTGCGTGCTTCGGCAGCACATATACTAAAACTGAAGAAGGAATCTATTCCACATTACCCTTCAGATAGGATTTTTTAATGTTTATTTGTTTTTGAGGGGGGGCGGGGGGGGGAGAGAGAGAGAGAAAGAGGGAGAACACAGGTGGGGGAGGACAGAGAGAGAGGGAGAGAGGAGGACAGAGGATCCAAAGCAAGATCCACACTGTCAATGCATAGCCTGTTGCAGGGCTCAAACTCGTGAACCGTGAGATCACAACCTGAGCCAAAGTCCAATGCTCAGCCGACTGAGTCACCCAGGTGCCCTCCTTCAGATGAGATTTGACAGCACAAATACAAAACTGGATTCAGATATTGAAATCATGTTTTCCCACTTGTGCATATGAGAACAGGCGAGTCTTCCAAAGATCTGAAAAGTTCTTCACTTTTCCTTTTTTTTTCTTCCCATCTATCATTTTTCTTGAAGGACCACATGCTGTCTTATCAAAGGAAGAACAATATAACAAAAAAGTCTTCAGGAAATTCTGCTGAGTAACCAATATTCCACTCTCTATGATGTATATAAATTAGCAGAATACAGGACCCTCTCCCCACCTACAGGACTTTCCTTATCCTCCAAAAGCCATTTCAAAATGGAATGCAAGCATCCAGTAGCCTGTCCCTAAGCTTCCTGCTGTTCCTAACTTCTAGGAACAGGCTTGGGCCCCAAAACTTGGGACCCTGCCGGCATATTAACTGTCACTAACTTAGGACAAATGTTATCACTACCACACCTTGTTATGCTTCCCTCCAACCCTGGATCTTCCCATTTGCTTTTCCAGGTTCACAGCAGGCTTGTTTTTTTCCCGTGATTTTTAGGATTAAAAAGCCTGTGACTTTTTGTTATCAATTTCCCCTCTTCATCTAATACTCGCACTTTTATTATATATCTTTTCAATTCAAAAAGTACTGAACTGGGCACCTAGGTGGCTCTGTCAAGCATCTGACTTCGGCTCAGGTCATGATCTCAGGGTTCATGAGTTCGAGTCCCACGTGGGATGATGAGCTCGAACCCTGCATCGGGTGAGCCCTACTTCTCTCTCTCTCTCTCTCTCTCTCTCTCTCTGCCTCTCTACTCTCTCTGTCTCTCTCTCTCTCCCTCTACCCCTTCTGGGATTCTCTCTCTGCCCCTCTCTCACTTGTGCTCACTTGCTCTCTCCCTCTCTCTCTCAAAAGAAAAAAAAAAAGGGGGGTGCCTGGGTGGCTCAGTCGGTTAAACCTCTGACTTCGGCTCAGGTCAGATCTCACGGTTGTGGGTTCGAGCCCCACATCAGGCTCTGTGCTGACAGCTAGCTCAGAGCCTGGAGCCTGCTTCTAGTTCTGTGTCTCCTTCTCTCTCTTTGCTCCTCCCCCTCTCATGCTCTGTCTCTGTATCAAAAATAAATAAAACATTTAAAAATTAAAAAAAAAAAAGGGAAAAAAATGTACTGAACTGTATTTCCCTACTGTCAATTATGTGGGTAGATGGCTCTAGTTCCTTTCCTTTCCTGCTTTAGCTTTTTCTCTCTCTGGCCTTTGAAAGTCTTGACTATTAAAAAAAAAAAAAGGAAAGAGTCTTAACTATTTTTATATTGCTATTGGTAAAGTGGAGAGCTTCTATTTGTGGATTCCACTTTAGAATTGTTCACTTAAGAGTAACTTGAAGTTAGGGGTGCCTGGGTGGCTCAGTCAGTTGAGCGTCCAACTTTGGCTCAGGTCATGATATCACAGCTTTATGAGTTCGAGCCCCGCATCCAGCTCTGTACTGACAACTCAGAGCCTGGAGCCTGTTTCAGATTCTGTGTCTCCCTCTCTCTCTGCCCTCTCTCGCTGGCTCTCTCTCTCTCTCTCTCTCTCTCTCTCTCTCTCTCTCTCAAATATAAATAAACATTTAAAAAAAATTTTTTAATAGAGTAACTTGAAGCTATAAGTGAGTTAAATTTTAAAGCATCATTCTACCTGATAAAAGCCAAAAATGGAGGCTAAAAGGTGTTTATCAACAGGTCAAAACAGAATTCTTTACAGGCAGAGCAATTTTCTCTTACTTAATTATTTGATTAAAACAATTTAAAGCATTTGTAATTATTAGGAGTAGGCTTAAAACATGATAAAGAAATAGTTGGGTAGTTTTTAGCGGACAATCCTTTCCTCTTCTTTATAGAATAAATACAAGGGGCCACACCACCAACATTAGACTAATATCTGTAGGGGAAAAATTAACTGCATGATATTTATCAGCACAAGGTAACATTTTATGTCTTAGAAATGACTATTATTCACAGGCACCTGGGTAGCTCAGTCAGTAAGCATCCAACTCTTGATTTCGGCTCAGGTCATGATCTCAGTTCCCAAGATCGAGCCCCACATCAGGCTCTGCACTGACAGCACACACACATACTCTCTCTCTCAAAATAAACTTAAGAAAAAAGAAATGACTATTATTCATCCGTTATTGACCATCTGCAAAGCTAAGCACTGGAATCAGGTAATAAAAATAAACATATGTCCTACCCTACAAAAGCCTTACAGAAACCTAAATTCTCTCTTACAATAGGAAACTGATAAAAGTTTCAAATTCAAATAAGATCCTGTAAATACCTATTGATCATGTAACCAAAACTGGCACTTAAAACTTAAATTCAGGGGCGCCTGGGTGGCTCAGTTGGTTGAGCGTCCAGCTTCAGCTCAGGTCATGATCTCACGATTGTGGGTTCGAGCTCCGCATCAAGCTCTGTGCTGACAGCTCAGAGCCTGGGGTCTGTTTTGGATTCTGTATCTCCCTCTCTCTCTGACCCTCCCCTGCTCACGCTGTCTCTCAAAAATAAATAAAAAACACTAAAAAAATTTTTTTAATTAAAAAAACTTAAATTCAATTAGCAACATCCTTTAAAGGACTTCAAACTACTCCTGCTACAGACTAATATTCTGTCTTTGGGTTTGCATCACAATTCAAGATTTTAAAGCAGGATGAGAGATGAGCTCACTGAATTTATCAATCCCCTCTACAGTTTCCAGGCAAAAATGATCAACCATTTATAGACCCCTCCAAGAGTGAAAAACCCTTCCCTGTATGATGTTAACACACTCAATCATGTCTATCTAGCTAGGGAAGGAGCCCAGCGCCCACTCATAAACCTCAATTTATGAACTGAGTATCTTATTCAATATAAATGGCACCAACAGACACCAAAGCATTTATTGAGGCAATGTGACTAACTAAGCTCACTCTACTAAATCCTAATATATATGTAATCAGTTGAGACAACTAAGATCTCAAGGCTATGGCAAGACTACCTGGAAGTTCTTTCTGGGAAAAGCTACCTTTTGGTGTGCCTGTAGAAATTATGATTTCTTAAACTGCAGATCCCCCTGATCTCTTCCTTAGTTCTACCAAGAAAAAGAAAATCTATCACATAATGAATGCTTATTACCTGCTAGGCTCAGTGCTAAGCACTTTACTGTTTTATTTTTTTTTCTTAATGTTTGTTTATTTTTGAGAGAGAAAGAGAGAGTGTGAGTGAGGCAGGGGCAGAGAGAGACACACACAGAATCTGAAGCAGGCTCCAGGCTCTGAGCGGTCAGCACAGAGCCTGACATGGGACTCAAACTCTCCAACGTGGGGCTTGAACTCTCCAACCATGAGAACATGACCTGAGCTGAAATCAAGACGCCTAACTGACTGAGCCACCCAGGCACCCCAGTACTAAGTACTTTAAAAAGATTATCTAACTTAATCCTGACATTCTCTGGAGTAGACATCATTATGCCCACTTATAAATAAAGAAACTATAGCTGAGCGAGGTTTAAAAATTGGCTGAGTATTTTATTCTTTTTGCTGCAATTTATTTAAATGGGATTGATTATCTAATTTCCTTTTCAGACAGCTGTTAATATATAAAATGCAAGCGATTTTTGTATGCTGATTTTGTATCCTGCAAATTTACGAAATTTATTAGTTCTAACAGTCAGTCTTTAGCGTTTTTATATATATTAGATCATGTTGTCTGCAAACAGAAATGGTTTTAGTTCTTCCTTTCCAATTTAGAAGCCTTTTTTTTATTTTTTTTAATGTTTTATTTATTTCTGATACAGAGAGAGACAGAGCATGAGAGGGGAAGGGGCAGAGAGAAAAGGAGACACAGAACCGGAAGCAGGCTCCAGGCTCTGAGCTAGCTGTCAGCACAGAGCCTGATGCGGGACTTGAACCCACAAACGTGAGATCTGACCTGAGCCGAAGTCGGAGGCTTAACCGACTGAGCCACCCAGGCGCCCCTAGAAGCCTTTTTAATACCTTTTCTTGCCTAACTGCTCTGCCTAGGACTACCTGCCTTGTTCCTCATCACCGCAGGTCATCACCTCACACCTGTCAGGATGGCTATTACCAAAAAAAAAAGACAAGTGTTGAGGGTGTAGAGAAACTGGAACCTTTGTACACAGCTGATAGGAATGCAAAATGATGCAGCTGCTATGAAAAACAGTATGGACGTTGCTCAAAAAAATTAAAAGTAGAACTCCTAGATGACCCAGCAATCCCGCTTCTGAGTATTTATCCAAAAATACTGAAATCAGGATCTCGAAGAATTACTAGCACTCTCACAGTCACTGACGCTCGGTTAGCAATCACTAAGGTATGGAACAACTTAAATGTCCGTGGACAGATGAATGGAATAGCAAAATGTGGTACATACACAGAATGGAATGTTACTCAGCTTTTAGAAAGAAGAAAATTCTGCCATAGGTGACAACACAGATGAAACTCGCAGAGAGTGTGCTAAGTGACATAAGCCAGTTACCAGAAGACAAATGATACCACGTCTATACAGGAGGTACTTATGAGGCATCTAAAATAGTCACATTCATAGAATGAAAGAGTAGAATGGTGGCTGCCAGGGGCTGGGAGGGGGCAACGGGGAGTCACTAATTAACAGGCATCGAGTTCCAGTTAAGCAAGATGAATAAGCTCTTGAGATGTGCTGTACAACACTGCACCTACAGTCAACAATATTATCTCCTGCACCTCAAATACTGCTAAGGGGGACGCCTGGGTGGCTCAGTCAGCTCAGCGCTGACTTCAGGTCACCATCTCGAGGTTGGCGAGTTGGGGCCCCTGCATAGGGCTCTGGGTCAGTGGGCAGCCACTTAGGACCCTCTGTCCCCCTCTCGCTCTGCCCCTCCCGCCCTCAATAATAAACATTAAATAATATATATTTTTGCTAAGAGGGCACGCCTCGTATTAAGTATTCTTTATTTTCTTAATGTTTTTTATTTATTTTCGAGAGACAGCGAGAGACAGCACGAGCAGGGGAGGTTCAGAGAGAGAGGGAGATACAGAATCCGAAGGCAGGCTCCAGGCTCTGAGCTAGCTGTCAGCACAGAGCCAGATCATGACTAGAGTCGTAGTGGGATGCTTAACCGACTGAGACACCCAGGCGTCCCTCATGTTAAGTATTTTAAATCACAATTTAAAAAAATTTTTATTTAATTGGCCCAAGAACTCAAACCCATTTCTGCTACTCCAACCGTTCCTCCAACTTTGACGCATAAACTGCCTGAAAGCAGATGAGAAGGTACTAAGAGCTCTCTTCCGGCACTGTGTGACGTTAGGGAATTCGCTTAACAGCTCTGAGCTTGAGTTTCCTCACCAAGATGAGTCAGTCTCAGCGCAAAAGCAAGCAGAGCTGCCACCACCAACTGGTCAGTGTGCAGCCAGCGCTGCGGAACGACCTCAGCAGGGCATCAGCAGGACCAAGTGGAGGCCAGGCTGGATCCCAGCTCCTGGACCAGACCGCAGGCGTGAAAGTGCGAAACGTCGTGGGAGGAAACAGTGAAGCACGGCCCCGCTGGGTCACCATGACCCAAAGGAAAAGCGTCAGTACGACCGGCCCATGGCCTCGTTTCCAAGGAAGCTGGACCAAGAACTCGGCTCACCTCGGGCGGGAATCTCTGGCTGGCACCTCCCCTTCACTCTGCGCCTCTGTCGCCATTTTAGTCAGCAAACTTTGCTTTCACCGCCTCCATCTCCGGCTCCGCCCCCCCGCCTTTGGATTGGCTAAGATCCTTCCCCCCTCTTCCATGCGATTGGATAACTTCACCGCCCCTCCTCAACCTAAACAGTTTCATGATATTATTGGTGTATTCAAATAACTAACGGTCATTGGTCACCTCTAGCCCTGGCGGAAAAGAAAGGATCCCGGAGGAGACCCAGCCCCGAGACCTGCTGGGGGTTGTAGTTTCTCGTTTTCATTAGCCCTTAGGATTCCACCTACTTTTTAAGGTTCAAGTCAGCAATCCCCAGCCTACACTCAAATTATTTCCTTATGTGTAAATCTCAGAATTATAGAACTGTCGAATTTGAAATTGACTTTTAATTCTTTAAAATGCAAGATTCGAAAAATAATAATAATAATAATAATAATAATAATAATAATAAAATGCAAGATTCGGTTTCTTTCTGACACAGAGATGCCTAGAAGGGTAGTTAAAGTGCGCAACCAAGAAGTGCTTAACTATTACATTGCGATCACAGCCCGCTTTCTTCAGACAGCCACACAGCATAGCGGTTGGTCACTTCTTTCTACACGCTCTGGTTTCCGAAACAACCCACAGACTTTGCCTCTTTGGTCTGAAACATGGAATCAAAAGCTGCATAACTTCGTCCCTGACTGAGCTTTAATGCTCAGTGATAGAAATAATCATAATTCTGCTCGCTGTGCCTGCTGGTGGGCTTCTGGTGAGGATTAACAGAGGCAACAGATTGAGAATATTGTAAATTTAAAGCATTGTTTTTTCTGTACTGTTTCACTATGCAGAATTCTTCTGGGGATATTTTTCCTGGGGTTCCTTCAGACATCCTTTCACATGAGGCTCCTCCCAGCATTCTCCTCTTTCACTAAGCTTTACCCACATGTGTTTCAGTTTCTCAACAAACTCTTCCTGTCTCCAGCCTTTACACTTGTTGCTTTTTCTGGCTGGCCCATTTTTCACATTATTATTGGTTAGGTGTCAGCTTAAATGTTAGTGGTAGGAATGGCTTCCATGGCCCCCACTGTATTAAATCAGTTTACTAACTACACTTTCACAGAGAACTTTCTACTTGCCCTTCATAGCTTTTATAACCACTTAAAATTATGTAGTTGTTTGTGTGACTATTTATTTCGGGAGAAGTTTCCCAACTAGACTTCCTGCCACACATGCAGAGACTACATCTACTTTGTTCCCCATGGCTTCTGACACACAGTTTTTGAGCAAATGAGTAAACAAGTCCTCAGATTATATAATCCAAAACAAAAATTGAATCACATGTTCTAATAGGTTATTTCAATTGATGAATCCATATTAAAAGTTTGATGAAGGGGCACCTTGGTGGCTCAATCAATTAAGCATCCAACTCTTGGTTTAGGCTCAGGGCATGATCTCACAGTTCCCGAGTTTGAGCCCCATATCGGGCTCTACGCTACCAGTATGGAGACTGCTTGGGACTCTCTCTTCCTCTCTGACACTCCCCTGTTGTTCTCTCTCTCTCAGTCACTCAAAATAAGTATAAGAAAAAATATGTTTAAAGTTTGATGAAAGTGTCAAAATAAAATTGCTCTATTTTATGTTTTTATATTTTTGAGAGAAGAGTGTGAGAAGGGAAAGGGCAGAGAGAGGGGGGGACAAAGGATCGTAAGTGGGCTCTGTGCTGACAGCAGAGAGCCCAATGTGGGACTGAAACTCACAGACTGTGAGATCATGACACGAGCCAAAATCAGATGCTTAACTGACTGAGCCATCTAGCTGTCCTATTTTATGTTTTATGCTTAACAGATTTTTCTGGAGCAAACACATAAAAAGAAACACATAATTCAACAAACATTTATCAGTGAAATTGTTCATTGAACCCAAGACAGACCTGGAAAATGCAAGCTCCATATTTGGTACAAATAAAAAGCAAAAAACACAAGGCTCAAATTCTGCAAAGAATTGGGGTGCCTGGGTGGCTCAATTGGTTAAATGTCTGACTTCAACTCAGGTCATGATCTCACAGTTCGTGGGTTCCAGCCCTGTATCAGGCTCCGCACTGACAGCTCAGAGCCTGGAGCCTGCTTCAGATTCTGTTTCCATCTCTCTCTGCCTCTGCCCTGCTTGTGCTCTCTCTCTCTCAAAAATCAACATTAAAAAAATTTTTTTAATTCTGCAAAGGATTTCTCCAAAGAATGAACAAGTTTTATTTTTCCTGGCTGCATGACACCCAGTATCAACTGATTAATTGATTGGGTTAAATGGATGCTTTCACACAGAAGCAATGTTCACAACTTTAAAAAATATTTCTTACATTTATTTATTTTTGAGAGACAGAGAGACAGAGCATGAGCAGGGGAGGGGCAGAGGGAGAGGGAGACACAGAATCCGAAGCAGGCTCCAGGCTCTGAGCTATCAGCAAAGAGCCCAACGCGGGGCTCGAACCCACGAACCACAAGATCATGCCCTAAGCTGAAGTCAGCCACTTAACCAACTGAGCCACCCAGGTGCCCCCAACGTTCACAAGTTTAAAGTATCACTGTGACAACCAGGTAGAATACCACACAACTCTATTTCTGGTTTATCTGTTTTGATGACATTTTTAAATATTTTATTTATTTTTGATACAGAGCATGAGAAGGGAAGAAGCACAGAGAGAAGGAGACACAGAATCCGAAGCAGGCTCCAGGCTCTGAGCCAGCTGTCAGCACAGAGCCTGATGCGGGGCTTGAACCCAGGAACATGGGATCTGACCTGAGCCGAAGTCGGAGCCTTAACCGACTGAGCCACCCAGGCGCCCCTTGATGACATTTTTATACAAAGTCCTTAATGTCAGGAGAAATACAGCCCAGTATAAGAGCATGACTCTGGAACCAGTAAGCCTACTTTGAAATCCTTGCTCCATTGTTTCTAACTATGACCCAGACAACTTACTTAACTTTCTGATTCCATTTCCTCCTCTGGAAAATGAGGATAATAGTAATTCACAGAGCAGTGTGCAGTGAGGATTTAAATGAGATCATCTTTGAAAAGCTGCCTGGCAGCCCAGCGTCTGGCACATACTGAGACTAGATACACGGTCAAGGTAACGTGATAAATGTTAAGAATGCCAAGCCCTTCTTCTCAGATAATACTTCTATCTCCACTGCCGTCTGGTAAGACCATACATTACACTTATAGTTACAGTTTAGTCAGTTCAACCCTGGAGGGGAGAGTGTTTCTCCTCAAAACCAACTATTCCTCTGCGACTTCAGATTAAAAATATTGCTGCTGAGTGCTGTAAAAGTACTCCCCGCAACGAGCCTGCCCTGTTTCTGCAAGGGCATCACGGCTCCCCTGAACTCCTCCCTCCTCAGTCTAGGTGCTGATCACCAGCCCGGTGATACACAGCTGTATGTACGGCAAGTATTCGTGAGAAGTTCAGAAAGTCATCTTGTTTCCAACAGTCTGGCTGAAAAGAAGGTCATGGAAGAGTGGCCACAGGCCTCAAGGAGTTACGGACTATGAGAGACCAAAGGAACACACATAAGTCACATACAACAGAAGGTAGGTTAGAATGAGAGGACTTTATATTAAAGCAGAGAAAAAACTTCTAGGAATTCAGAAGTATGGAGAAAAGAAGGAGGCCAGGGCTCCAAAGGAGCGACAAATGTCACCGCACCTCCATCTGCCCACCCCCAACAAACTTCAAGCATCTTTTTATATTGTTTAATTACACAAATAATACATACATGAAGATATTCCCCCTGTTTAAAAAAATTTAAATAATACAGAAAAAACCTCCCTCATCAACTACCCCTACATTCTAGTCCCTCCTCTAAGAAACTACTATTTTCACTTTAATATGTTCTTCCATATCTTTTTCCATACAGTACATTAATTCAGAAAATATCGGGGCACCTGGGTGGCTCAGTCAGTTGAGCATCCGGCTTCGGCTCAGGTCATGATCTCACACGGTTCGTGGGTTCAAGCCCCGCTTCAGGCTTTGTGCTGACAGCTAGCTCAGAGCCTGGAGTCTATTTCAGATTCTGTATCTCCCTCTCTCTCTCTCTGACCCTCCCCTACTCGTGCTGTCTCTGCCTCTCAAACATAAACAAAAAACAGAAGAAATTAAAAAAAAAAAGAAAGAAAATATTTATTGAGGGGCATCTGGGTGGCTCAGTCAGTTAAGCGTCTGACTTCAGCTCAGGTCATGATCTCACAGTTCGAGAGTTCAAGCCCTGCATTGGGCTCTGTGCTAACAGCTCAGAGCCTGGAACCTGCTTCAGATTCTGTGTCTCCCTCTCTCTCTGCCCCTCCCCCACTTACCCTCTGTCTCTCTCTCAAAAATAAACATTTAAAAAATATATATTTATCAAATATCTACTATGTGCTAGGTCCTGTTCTAGGCCTGGAAATATAAGTGTGAACATAGCAAAGTCCTTAAGGCATTTCTTTCCTTTTTTTTTTTAATTTTTAGGGGTTTTTTTTTGTTTTTTCTTTTTTAGTAATCTCTATACCCAGCATGGGCCTCAATCTCACAACCCCAAGATCAAGACTCACATATTCTACCAACAGAGCCAGTCAGGCTTCCCTTAATTTTTAGATAAATTGTGATATGTTGTACAAAGTATCCTTAGAAGTACATCTGGGAGGCCCATGTCAGGACACATAGATCGGCCAGGACCCTTTTGAACTGCTGTGTAGTATTCCACCTTACAGATGCTCCCTGGTTTATTTATTTGTTTGTTTATTTAAATATTTTATGTATTTTTTGAGAGAGAAAGAGAGCGCGTGAGCAGGGGAGGATCAGAGAGAGAAGGAGACAAGCTCCAGGCTGAGCTCCCTGTCAGCACAGAGCCTGACGCGGGGCGTGGGGCTCCAACACATCAAACCGAATCACGAGATCATGACCTGAGCTGAAGTCGGACTTAGAGCTTAACTGCTTAACCTTAACCGACTGAGCCACCCAGGCGCCCCTCCCTGGTTTATTTAAACCACCTCCTCCTGGTGTGCCTGGGTGGCTCAGTTGATTAAGCATCAGGCTTTGGCTTAGGTCATGATCTCACAGTTCATGGGTTCGAGACCCGTCTCAGACTCTGTGCAGACAGCTAGCTCAGAGCCTGGAGCTGCCTCAGATTCTGTGTCTCCCTCTCTCTCTGATCCTCCCCTACTTGCTCTGTCTTTCTCTGTCTCTCAAAAATAAATAAAAAGCATTAAAAAGAGTTTAGATAAACCATCTCCTCCAGACATATAATAGGTTTATGTCAATCTAGATTGCAAGCACTGGAAAGTGCCTTTGGCTAACAGAAACTGGATTTGTTGTAAGGACACTAGGCTGAAGAGCTGGCAGGAAGGAAGGGGGCTAGGGAGCCAAAAATCCAGCCAAGTCACACCACTCAGTGCCACTTGACTCATCACATTTACCCCCTCCACTGATTTCCCATCTGTCCTTAGGTCTCCTCATCATTCCCTGGAGAGAAAGAGTCACAAGTGAGAACATCTGATTGGCTGGGCCAAGGTCACATGCCTCTGCCTTTCTGGCTGGAGGTGAGCCCTATCTCCCACCAAAGTTCTCCCAGTGCGGAATTACCCACTAAAGGGGGGAAAAGTTAAAGGACGAACGTGTGCCACAAATCACTCCCAATTTTCTTGCTTCCTGGGATGCCTGTTTACTGTGGGCTGGGCAAAGTTTAACCATTCAGTCTCCTTCAGACATACCCAAGACTAACACATTATTCCATGTGCCAAAAAACGAAATTATCTCCAGCTTTGCCATGGAATCCTCTTCAAGACTGGCCACAGGGTGAGTGGAGACAGGAACTCACTGGGATGAAGAGAAGAGGAACCAATTCTGTGGAGCTAAAAACAACCCAGGTCAGGGCTGGAACCCCAGGGGAAAAGCTCTGGGGGTCATTTTCCCCAGCCAGGATAACAAGCTGGGAAATAGTCAGGTCACTGCCAAAGGCTGGCAGAGAGAAACACTGGAAGCACATTCAGTCACAGAGCATTTGTGATTGGGATTTACCATCTGTCAAGCACGGAGCTCAGCGCTGAGCACTGAGTCATGAATCCCACCCCAGCAAGTTCAGACTGCAGCTGGCGGCAAGGAGGCCAGGCTGTCTGGGCTTCAACAGAGGCGAGGGACAAACTCCGAAAGCCTAAAGGTATCTCAGCCTATCACAGGGGCTGGATCTGAGGGAGGCTTCGGGTGGTCCTGAGCCTTGCGGGGTAAGTTTAAAGCCCTGAAAACTACCGAATCATTCTGAATTGGAATCTTTCTGGCCCTCTGATCAAAAACACCCAGACCTCAGGTCAGGAGGCCCCAAGTGCTGATGGCTAAGTTTCAAAGCAATAACATGTATGTGATGTTCAGGAATGGCCAGGAACATTATGAACTCACTGTGTTGGATGTTATCTCCACAGTCATGTGAGCTGAAGCCTGGATAGATCCTTTTTTCTGCCACTATAACCCATTCTCATGGAGATTGCTTTGGTATGGAAAGAAATTTTGCACATAAAGTTTCTATAGCTATCAGGAAGTAAGGTGAAGGTCAGAAAAGGCCCCACGGCTTCCCCTACCTCTTTGCTCTTAAGGGGAACCTTCAGAGTCAGCTTGCAAGATTCCCCATTCAAAATCAGAAGGTAAAGGAAATTGTCCTTCAGCCCTCTGTAGGCCTTAGACTCATCCCCACCCATCGGATCCATCTTCTTTCAAGGATGTAGGAAGAGAGAACTGCCTGGCTCATTCACTCATTCATTCATTTATTCACACTTTGGTGTGAATTAAGTACAAGGGTGTACCTCTTTTGGAACATGTGAATGTAAAGGACTACTTCTAATTGTGAAAGGCTTGTTGCCCAGTTAAAATAACTTCACACAAATCATTTGGATTAGGAAACATGAAACCCTTCTGGGGATTCAACTGCATCTCAGATTACCATTGCTGCATTTCTAGATGTGTTTATAGATTGCTTGATTTGGTTTTGGCTTCCCCACTAGACTGTAGGCTCTATGAGTTAAGAACTATATTTGATTTTGCTTACCCAACTATTTGTTGAATGAATAAAGGACCAAATTAATCCATTAAATCAAGGAAGTAATAAATGAAACAATAAAGGTACTTGGGCCTTATGGAAAAACTACATCCTGCCAATACTGGACGTAGGTTTTTCCTTTGATGCACCCAGCATCTCTTAAGGGATCCTCTGCTTCCCCATCTCATTCCAAGGGTTTCGGGTATGACTGACCCCATCTCTGGCTATAGAGGTGGGCAAAGAACTCAGGCCTGGCCAATCAGAGGACTCTAACTTCTGAACTTTAGAGTCTCACAGTCTAGACCAGCCCAAGTAACTACTTAAAGAATGTGCTAAGAGCCTCCCCCCACCCCTCCCCCTCCCACTGAGGGAACTGAATGGGATGGGGGAGCACAGGAACCACCTCCTCCTGGGGAGAGCAGAGACAGCTTCGTGAAGGAGCTTCAATTCACAGAACTGAGCCAGACTTAGACGGCTAGAGATGTGCAAGGAGGGATTCTCTGCACAAAGAACAGCACCAGACACAGGAGGCAGGAACCGATAAGGTGTGTTTGGAAGTTGGCAAGGGCCCAGTGTGAAGGTAGCAATGGGCTTCTGTGGGGGTGGAGGACAAGGGAAGGCTGAAAGCATGGATGGGGGCCAGCCCTCTGAGAATTCTAGATACTGTGTCAAGGAGCTGGGTGTTTTACTCAGGAGGAAATGTGGACATATTCACAGTGGGAGAGGTGGATAACCTGAGCAGGGCTGGGCATTAGGAAGTTGATCTGCCAGAAGATTAAAGGGAAAGAGGCTAGAGTCCAGACACAAGCTGCACACGCCCAGCCAAGGAAACATGAAGGGCATCCGCAATGGGACCAGAAACAGGGCATGACTACTGGCAGAGGCGCTGAAGGCTTTGGGGAATAAGAACTAGGCAGAGGTAAAAGACCACATTGCTGAGTCTGGGTAACAGCTTGTGGGTAGCAGTTTGAGAAGGGCAGGTCTAGGCATCAACCAAAACAGAGTTTGAATCCTGGCTCTGGCACTGGAGGTCTGTGTGATCTTGGGCAAGTTTTCTTATCTCTAGGTCTTGGTTTTCTTCTCCAAAAAGAGGATAAAACCAAACTCAGAGGTTACTGGAAGACTAAAGGAAACAGTATCTGTAAAGCAGTTTTCTGTAGAGCTAATAGGTACAAAGTTTCTTTTGGGGGTGATACGTATATTCTAAAGTTAGATTATGGGAATGGATGGTTGCACAACTCTGGAAATATACGAAAAGCCACTGAACTGTACAATTTAAATAGGTGAATTTAATGGCATGTAAATTATATCTCAATAAAACCGCTAAAAAGAATAATCAGTACGTGGTAGCTGCTATCATTATCAGCCTCGGTTCCTGATCTGAGTGCTTCTCACAGGCCTGCCTGACTGACCTTGCTCTCCAGACCACCTTTGCAGATTTTCTGATTATAGTAGCGTTATCTTTACAAAGTTTCTGGTTGGCCTAAGCAAGGTAGAATGTTACTTCTTCCTCACAGAAAAGAGATCCAAAGGTAGGCAGTCTAAGACTGCATTTGTGTCTTCAGACATTGTTTGAGATTCCTTCTAATGCACTGCTCTTTTCATAGATCTGTGTGGCGGCTGGAGCGGGCGCTACCATCTCCATCTTCCAGGCAACACAGTGAAAGAAAATAGAAAGGTTTGGCCCCCTTCCTACTAGGGTGACTTTCCAAAAGTACCACATTACACTTCTACACTTCTGACTTCTAGCTCACTGGCCAGAACGTCATCACATGGCCCCATCCAGCTGCAGAGAAATTCAAAAGTATGACACTAGAGCCCCCGTGCTTCCATAATGTGGGGTTCACCCAGGGGAGGATGATAGCTGGGAAGCGAACAGCAGTTTCTGCTATAGCTTCTAGTCAACAAAGGGAGGCAAAATACGAATACGAAGATAAACACACACACATTTAAAAAAAATTTTTTAACATTTATTTTTGAGAGAGAGACACAGAGTATGAGCGGAGAAGGGTCAGAGAGAGACAGAGACACAGAATCTGAAGCAGGCTCCAGGCTCTGAGCTGTCAGCACAGAGCCGGACACAGGGCTTGAACCCACAAACCATGAGACCATGACCGGAGCTGAAGTCGGCTGCTTAACCGACTGAGCCACCCAGGCACCCTGTATCTTTAAAAGAATAAATGATCAGGGTGCCTGGGTAGCTCAGTCAGTTAAGTGTCCAACTTTTACTCAGGTCACGATCTCACGGTTTCTGAGTTCAAGCCCTATGTGGGGCTCTGGGCTGACAGCTTGGGGCCTGGAGCCTGCTTCAGATTATCTGTCTCCCTCTCTCTACCCCTTCCTCATTTGTGCTGTTTCTTTCTCAAAAATAAACAAACATTTGTGGTGCCTTGGTTAAGCATCCGGCTTCGGCTCAGGTCATGATCCCACGGTTCGTGGGTTCGAGCCCCATGTCGGGCTCTGTGCTGACAGCTAGCTCAGAACCTGGAGCCTGCTTCAGATTCTGTGTGTGTCTCTCTCTCTCTCTGACCCTCCTCTGATCGCACTGTCTCTCTCTGCCTCTCAAAAATAAAAATAAAAAGCATTAAAATTTTTAAAAATTATTTTTAAAAAATAAAATAAAAAAAATAAACAAACATTTAAAACCTTAATTAAAAAAAAAAGAATGAGTGATTGTATAGTTTGCCTCCAGGGAGGAACCTGGGTGGCTGGGAACAGCGACGGGGTGGGACTTGCACTTTTCTCAGTTTGACCTTTAGAATTTTCAACCATGCGGCTGTATTATCTATTCAAGTGAAGAAAACTAAAATCTTTTTTTTTTAAATACTGTATTAGGCTACCTGACCTTGTGTCTCCTGATTGCCAATTCTGTTGATTCCACTGCTGTCCCAGGCATCCAGACAGTCCCCAAACCTCTGCAGATCCAAAGCGCAAGCTTTTCTGCAGTTCCAGAAATGTGCGAACTGCATCAGCCTACATGGGGTCATCCTAATAGTCCCTGTGGAGATGTGTTAGTAATATGACCATATGTATTTTTTTAACCTATGATGAACACACAAAAAGGGGTTATTGGCCTCTTGTTTTTTTTCTCTTCACTCTTTATTGCTGTTCTCATGGTAGATGTCGCGGGGCCTAGCATGACCCAACACCTATCAGAGAGGCCCTTAGCCCTTCAGTTTTTCCACTGATTTTCAGAACTCCCCCAGAACTTTCAATAAATTTCTCCATGGCTTACACATTTTACAAAATTTCTTGAAATTACTTGCTCTAGTTCCCTAGGGCTGCTGAAACAAATGATCAAAAACGTGGTGCCTTAAAACAACAGGAATTGATTCTCTCACAGTTTTGGAGGCCAGAAGTCCAATGTCAAGGTGTCAGTTAGCAGGGTTGGTTCCCTTCTGGGGACTCTGCGAGAGAAGCTGCTCCGTGCTCTCGGCAGGCTTCTGGTGACTGCTGACAATCCTTAGGGTTCTCTGGCTTGTGCACCACCTCTCCAGTCTCTGCCTCTGTGGACACACGACATTCCCCCTGTGTGTTTCGGTGCCCAAATTTCCCTCCTTTATAAGGATACCAGGCACTGCATTAGAGCCCACCCAACACCAGTTTGTCCTCCTCTTAGCCTGATTACATCTGCAAAGACCCTCTTTCCAAATAAGGTCCCATTTACAGGTTCCAGACAGACAGGAATGTGGAGGAGGCTCCATTCAAGGCAGTGCACTCCTCAAGTCTCCACCTGCTGGCTGCACCCTCTCCACCTCTTCTCCAGTCCTTTCTACCTTTATAAATGGCAAAATCTTTCACACCGCTGCATCACGATGAGCCCAAAGCCCGTCCATCCAGTTTAACTACTGAGTTACAGACACCACTGTCCCTTTAACCAGTGGCCTGTTACAGTTCCCACCCTACCAGCAGCCTCCAGACATTTCCCACTTGTCTTCTCAGCTTCTTCAGCTGCTACTCCACTGAGAGGTGTTTAATATCTCATTAGCACCTCTTTGCATCTGAGTGTGAATCCCCTAATCTCTTAAATTCCCTCCATACACATACCCCCCTCAACCCCCAACCAGCTCAGTGCCTCCTTGCCTGGGCACTGAGTAGACCGGATGACGGGGCTGGTAAAGAGGCAAGCTCGTGTGGGCCCATCGCTCACCCCTCAGGGATGCCGCAGACCTCTGAAAACAGTGTCAAGCCTCATTCCTGCCATACAGTTTGAAACCCCCCAGAGTGGGCAAGAATTTGGGTGGCCTGCAGCAGACTGTCTGCACCCTTTCAACACCGGAGAAGGAGTCTCCCCAAGTCCCTGGCGTGTGATAGGCAACCTGCCAGCCGACTGTGTCCTTGCTCCCTTCCTTCCCAGTTGTCACTTCCTTCCCCACCCCGGGTCCCGGACAGTTCGGAAGGAAGCCATACAATTCATCAGCTCTTTTCTGTGGCTTATTTTTTTCCAGCATTTTATTCTAAAATTTTTTGGTCAACGAAAGTGAAAGAATTTGACAGTGAACTATCCTATTACCTAGCACCTAGATGTTACCATTCATGTTTTTTAGCATTGAAAAACACTGACATATACCTCATATCTAAAGTGAATTACTTATTTATTTAGAGAGCATGCACCCACGGGAGTTGGGGAAGGGCAGAGGGAGAGACAGAATCATAAACAGATTAAGCAGACTCCATGCCCAGCGAGGAGCTGGATGAAGGGCTCCCTCCCACAACCATGAGCTCATGACCTGGGCAGAAATCAAGAGTCGGCTGCTGAATCGACAGAGCCACCCAGAAACCTTCTAAGGTGAATTTTAAAGGGTATACTTTTGAAATGTACACTTTAGTGGCTTTTAGTATACACACTACATTGTGCAAACATCACCACTAATTCCGAATCATTTTCCTCACCCCAAAAGAAATCCCCTTCCCATTAGCAGTTAGTGTTAATCCCTTCTCCGCCCATCCCATCAACCATTAATCTACTTTCTGTCTCTATGGATTTGTTTTTTTCTGGACATTTCATATAAATAGAATCATACAATATATGGCCACCTGGGTGGCTCAGTCGGTTAAGTGTCCAACTATGGCTCAGGTCATGGTCTCACAATTCGAGACTTTGAGCCCCATATCCAGTTCTGTGCTGACAGCTTGTAGCCTGGAGCCGGCTTTGGGTTCTATGTCTCCCTCTTTCTCTCTCTGCCCCTCCCTTGCTCATGTCTGCCTTGACTATACTTTTGCATGAATAATAATTTAAGGGGCACCTGGATGGCTCAGTTGGTTGAAGGCCCCGACTCTTGATTTCGGCTCAGGTCATGATCCAAGGGTTGTGAGATTGAGCCCCATATCTGCACTGAGTGTGGAACCTGCTTGGGATTTCCTCTCTCTCTCTCTCTCTCTCTCTTTGGGATTTCCTCTCTCTCTCTCTCTCTCTCTCTCTCTCCCATTCTTACATGCACCCTCTTTCTCTCTAAAATAAAATTTAAAAAAGAATAGTCACTTAAAATGAGGGGATGGCCCTTTCATGATAAAAAATGCTCGACAAACCAGGAGTAGAAAGGAATGTCATCAACCCGATGAAGCCATGCTTTTATAAAAACCCACAGTCAACACCATACTTGATGAAAGACTGAATGCTTTCCCCTAAGATCAAGAACAAGACACGATGCTTGCCCTCACCATTTCTACTAACGTTGTTCTAGGAGTTTTAGCTGGCCAACCAGGCAAGAAAGAAAGATGAAAGGTCTCCAGACTAGAAAGAAGTAAAACTGTATTTCTTTGCAGATGTTATGACCAATAAATATAGAAAATCCAAAGGGATCTATTATAAAGGGGGCACCTGCGTGGCGCAGTCGGTTAAGGGGTCGACTTCAGCTCAGGTCATGATCTCACAGTTAGTGGGTTCGAGCCCCGCGTCGGGGTCTGTGCTGACAGCTCAGAGCCTGGAGCCTGCTTCGGATTCTGTGTCTCCCTCTTTCTCGGCCCCTCTTCTACTCATGCTCTGTTTCTCTTTGTCTCAATAATAAATAAACATTAAAATTTTTTTTAAAAGAAAAAAAGATGATGAATTTTATGACACCCTGTAAAGGTCCGCATTTCCAAGATTTAAAAGTTCCTGTCTTTTCAAACTGTCTCTTCCTTTATTTCCACATTCTTCTCTCCACACTTTGCAAGAATAAGCCCAACACTTTTTAAACAACTAACCACCTATTCCCTCCATCCCAGCTCTCCTTAAAGGTCTTGCTCTTGTAATTACCATCCTTGCAACTGCCCACTGACACCCTCGTTTCTCCTCTAGACCTGTCTCCAAGCTCTTCCTCTGACACTCCTTTTCTATTTTTTTTAAATTTATTGTTATTTATTTTTTTGTTGGAGAGAGAGAGAGCACAAGCAGGGGAGGGACAGGGAGAGGGGAGACACAGAATCTGAAGCAGGCTCCAAGCTGTCAGCACCTATGCGGGGCTCGAACCACGGGGCTCGAACCACTGACGGTGAGATCCTGACCTGAGCCAAGGTGGCTCAACCGACTGAGCCCCCAGGCGCCCCTGACACTCTTTTCTAAATAAGGCTACCCTCCAGCTGTCTATTCTAAAGTAGCCCCCTACTGCTTGACTTCTGCATTTCTGGTGCATGCATTGTGGTTAATTTTTATTTTTATTTTTATTTTATTTATTTATTTTTTTCAAAGCCAAAAAGCAAGGGTCGTTTATTGCAGGTTCGAACCCGGGCCTCTGCTCACTCCAAGCTGGTGGAACGGACAGGGCCAGAGAGCTGTGGTTAATTTTTAAAACTGCTTTATTGACATTTAATTAACATATGAAATTCACTCATCTTAAGAGACCATTCAGGGGCTCCTGGTGGCTCAGTGGTTGAACAACCCACTCTTGGTTTCTGCTCAGGTCAGAATCTCCCAGTTTGTGGGATCCAACCCCACATTAGGCTCTGTGCTGAGGCGAGCCTGCTTGGGATTCTCTCTCTCCCTCTCTCTCAAAATAAATATTTTTGGAAAAAGAGAGAAGCCCACCTGGAGGGCTCAATCAACTGAGCATCCAACTTCAGCTCAGGGCATGATCTCAGGGTTCTTGAGCTCCAGTCTGTATCTGGCGCTCTGCTGTCAGCGTGGAGCTCACTTCGGATTCTCTGTTTCCCTACCTCCCCCCTCTCATGCTCTCTTCCGCTCAAAAATAAATACATGTTAATTTAAAAAAAAAAAAAGAGAGACCGGGCGCCTGGGTGGCTCAGTCGGTTAAGGTTAAGCGTCCAGCTTCGCTCAGGTCATGATCTCACGATTCATGGGTTCAAGCCCCGCGTCGGGCTCTGTGCTGACAGCTAGCTCAGAGCCTGGAGCCTGCTTTGGATTCTGTATCTCCCTCTCTTTCTGACCCTCCCCCCTCTCTGTCTCTCAAAAATAAATAAAGAACATAAAAAAATTTTTTTAAAAGAGACCATTCAATGATTTTTAGTAAATTTACTAAGTTGTTCACCATGACCATAATCTGGTTTTGAATATTTCTCTCACCCTGATAGAATGCCTCCCCTGACTGGCTCGTAAAGGCTGGCCCACGAAAAGTCTACCTACAAGTATAGTTTGGAAGTTAGGCTTGAGGGATTCGGGATTTTGAATAAAGGTCTAAAACCTCCAGGCAACAAGACAGCAAAGAATCATTTTTCTATCCCTCCTCCTTTTAAAAAATGAAGTCTTGGTTAAGCATTAAGCCAACCATGTTATCTTGAAGGGTTAAACCAATCCACATCTCCACTTCCATCCAAACAGCCCATTTTCCTCTCCGGTGTCCGCCTCAGATAAGATACGCCCCTGCTGAGCTGAGGCATTCTTAGAACTTTCTAGCTCAGCTCACACACAAACCCC
>NC_043701.1:156635224-156646368 GCF_006229205.1 Suricata suricatta
GGGGCCGGGCTGCGCCCTACTTTGTGGCCGAGCTCGCCGCAGGCCCCAGCGCGCTGTCCCCACTGGCCCCTCATCCTGGCCTTGATGGGCCTTCGGGAGCCAACAAGCGGGGCACCCCGCAGCCGCTGTCGGGCCCTTGCCGGCGAGGTTGGCTACGGGGCGCCGCCGCCTCCCGCCGCCTGCAACAGCGACGCGGGACCCAGCCCGAATCCCGCACCGGCGACGACGATCCGCACCGTCTCCTGCAGCAGCTCGTGCTCTCGGGGAACCTCATTAAGGAGGCGGTACGGAGGCTTCATTCGCGACGGCTGCAGTTACACGCAAAGCTTCCCCAGCGCCCGCTCACGGGGCCTCTGTCGGCCCCGGTGCATGAGCCGCTTTCACCCCGCAGCCCTCGCGCGGCCTGCAGCGACCCCGGCGCGTCCGGGAGGAGGGCGCAGCTCAGAACTGGCGATGGCGTTCTGGTACCTGGCAGCTAACACCCCGGAGTGGCCACAGCGCCAGCCTCTGCCTGGAGGGCAAGGGATTCCACTGAGGGCTGCATCCGTATTCAGACTGGTGTACTAGCGCAGTTGGGAAAGGGAAAATAAGCTAATGCAGACGAGGAATGGAAAAGCCGCGAATATTTCCTCGGGGAATTAATGGAGGGCCCTAATGCGTTTGAAACAGAAGTTGGCTGGCCCTGTTTGTGAGGCAGAACACAGAGCGCACTCCACGCTCACATTCAGTAGGACTCCTTATTTGGCGTGACCAGCCCCGGCGGTGCAGCTTGCAGTCCCACGCAGCCTCTCGTGGGCCCTCCAGCCCGGCGACCATGTGGCCCCACTCCACGCTTCTCACGATCTCCGAGCGTCTGAAAGACGCGGATGATCCTAGTTACTTACTTTTACCTTTTCAGGGCTGGTTCCTGATCCCACTTTTGAGGAGGGGAACATGAGTAGACGGTCATTTCAGGGAGAACCTCAAACTGCCAGACTTGAAAATTTGTGACTCTTAAAAAAAACCCATCTCATGTCTTTCGGTGCTGGTTCTTAATACAAAACACGCGGTACCATGAAAATACCTTTTTGGGAGTTGAATAGGAGTAACGTTTTCTCTGTCTCCCGTTTTGCAACTGGCAACTCGGCGTGGCAGGGAAAGGTCGTGTGCGAGACGGGGACTGGAGGCGGGTGCGGGCGGTGCTGGGGAAGGGGTAAATTGGTACATGGAGTGAATCTTCTCTAAAATACTTTCACAGCCCGCCCTCCTCGGGCTCAAGGTCACGGTTTCCTGAGCGCAGGCAGGGTTCCGGGACTCCAGTAGAGCAGAAGAGTTGCCGGGTTCTGCCTGTACTCGGGAGAAGAGCTCGGTGTTTTGCCAAGTACTGGAGTCTCCTAAGGACACGCGCACCGCGGCTACCGCGGGTACAGGGAGGCGGGGACGTGACGGGCGTCGGTGCCTTCTGCGGGCGGCCGCGCCCAGGGCTTTGAGAGAAACTGCCAGAGTCTTAGCCTCGGGTCCCCGCACTCCCCCTGGGCTCTGCTGTCCTACTCCGAGCGGGTGGCGCTGGTGCTCCTTGGGGCCAGGGCTGGGGAGACGCCACGTGACGCGCACTCCGGGGACACAGCCTCGCGCTGCAGCTTATAATGGACTCTCTGGGGCCATTTGCAATAACAGCTGCAATTCCCTGGATAGACTGAGTTGATTTCCTCCCTCTGCCCCTCCCCCAACCATGCCAGCTCGCCTTTGTAATAGAAGGAAACCGAGTAGAAAATGTGACTCTCCAAATGGAGAAGCTGCAGGCTTTGCCATTGTGAATCGTGGTAAAGTGCTTTAACACACTGTTCACTTACTCTGAGGGATCTAAAACCGTTTTCTTGGTGTTTTAGTTTTATAAGATTCAATGGCTTGTTCATCATCCAGATGTGGCTATTGACATATCTACGCTTCGCACCGGAGTGTTGGGAATTGTGGCTATCCTGATTGTAGGATTTTAACTTAACTGAAATACTTGTTTTTAATAAATGCGTTGGGTTTTTTGTTGGGTTTATTGTTGGGTTTTATCTTATACTTGCCCTCGGTGGGAAAGATGCAGAGAACACATTTCTGTAATCCATAAACCTTAAAAACACTTGAAATCCTTGTCGGCCTGGCTTGTGGATGGTAATTAGAGCGCCTTTGTGTCTGAGCAGCTCGCTAGTTAAGCAGGGCTGTGCGGCTGGGTGTGTATTGGTGCTGGCATGAAATTAAATGAAAGTGAGGTCAGGTTTTGGACCAATCCCATTCACTAAAACCTCAGAGCCTTTTGGATTACTAGTCAGTGATGGAGTTTTATGAAGCTGCCTCCGACTGTATTAGCAGAGGACATCAGATCAGCCTGTCACTGCAGACTGGGAGGCTCATCACTTTTTTCTCTTTCTACTGCGGTCATTATGTGGACTTGTTTCACAAGGCAGTCCTTAGACTGGGGTGGCTCTTGGTTAGGGGCTGATCAGGACACAAACCCACGGTGGGAAAGCCGGCTGGCAGTGTCTGAAAGGACTCCTCTCTTTGCCCTTAGCATGTTTGATGCCATTCTCTCCCGAAGCAGTGACGTAACAGCCTGTCTCTATCCCTCCCTTTCTGAGTTACTTCAGCCTATTCCCTCCAGGAAGAAGCCACACTAGGCAACATATTATCCAGGGTTCAAGGCCACTTATTAAATGGGGACCTTGGACAAGTTGATCCACCTCTGTGGGCTTTGGTTTCTTTCTATACAATAGACAAGAAATGAGATGTGGGAAAAGTAGACTGTGACTGGCACATACTGGAGAAGTCTCTAGTCCCTACTCCTTCCTTCCCAGGGCTGCCCCTTGGTAGCCAAATGACTGGGGCCAAGGTTTCTCATGAAGAAGGGCAGGCTATGGTCCCAAAAGTGCTTTCAGGTTTGACTGTTATATGATTCAGTCCTGGTTTCTTTTTTTCTTTCTTTCTCCCTCCCTCCCTTCCTTTCTTTTTCTTCCTTTCTATTGTTCACGGCACAACTCCATACATATACTACAATGTGAATAACGCCCTGTAGTTGTCCAAGATGGTGGTTTACCATCGGAACACTGAAAAACATAGCCCAGATCCCTAGTCTGAGCTGGGGAAAGCCAGGTATGCCACAACCATATTCTTACAAAATGCTCAGCGTCCTATGAAGACAGCTAGCTGGCCAGAGAACGTAGCCTGGATAAGATAAAAGACCAAGCTATAAAGTAAATGAGAAAAAATAAATTAAAACACAAATTGAAAAATAATGAGTGATGTGGAGAAAGGAATGCCACACCTCACAGAGAACTGAAGAGTCTGCCACCCCAGGATTTCATTCTAACTTAGGCATAAACGCTACAATATTTGGATTCAATTTTCACCCTTCTTTTTCGAGCTCATAAGCAAAGACATGGAATGAAGATCAGACACCACTTTCCTATCCAGCAAAGTCTGTGTTGAACCCTGTGATCCCTTCCTTCCAATCAGGAAAGAGTTACCCTGGCAACCAAATTACTAACTCACTCAATTAGCTCCCCTCTCTTCCACCGGTGCTCAGTAATCACAGAATGTCAGCCTGGGGAGAGCTCAGCCTTAGGCGGTCTCGTGCTACCTCCTCATTTAGCCATAGAAGCCCAGAGAGGTTTCCACTCAGAGGTGCATTCGTTTGAACACCGTGTATGCTCCTGCAGGCACAGGGGCAAAACCTCTCCCATGCAGTGTGTCTTCATGGTTTTCCGTCCATAACAGAAAGGGGAACAAGTGACCTGCCCTCAACAGTGTCCCCGAGAGGCATAATACACAAGACCGTGGGCTCTGCCGGCAGCCCTGCGCCGCCTCCACACCAGCAGCTGTGTGGTTTGGGGCAGAGTCCTTAACCTAATGATCTCCATCAACCCATCTGCGAAATGGGGTAAGAATAGAGCCTACCTTGAAAAAATTATGTGAGTATTCAATTAGATAGAGCATGGGAAGTAAAGAGCAAATAATAAACACTCGATTAATAAGACGTTGTCCCTGGAGGCTATTGCATGAAGGCCACTACTTTGTTTTTCTGGAAAATCCTGCCTCTTGAAGACTTCTTCCATCCGATTCTTAAAAAAGCATAAACTTGTTTCCTCTGAAGACTCGTTGCTTGAGCATATGCCCCTGTTGTATAGGCACGTGCTAAGGGAAGTGCAGAGGAAAGGAATACTCAGTCTAGATGAGGTTTAACCTGAAAAGGGTGGCAGGTCCCATCCTCCCAAACCTTGAAAGGAGATTGGGATTGGGACTAGTAGAGTAGGAGCAGCAGGAAATACTACAAAGGGGAAGGTTTGTGCTGAGGACAGCCTGGGTCCACAGCTGTTAATGCCCCCATCAGAAAACCCATCCCTTTCTGGAGCGCCTGGGTGGCTCAGTCGGTTCAGCATCCGACTCTGGCTCAGGTCATGATCTCAAAGTTTGTGAGTTCAAGCTCCATGTCGGGCTCTGTGCTGACAGCTGGGAGCCTGGAGGTTGCTTTGGATTCTGTGTCTCCCTCTCTCTTTGTTCGTTACCCACTTGTGCGCTCTCTCTCTCTCCTCTCAAAAATAAACATTAAAAAAAATAAAACCCATCCCCTTCTAATTCAAATTCAGTGCTCAGATGAAGTTCTGTGTGCCCACCCGGTCCACTCATCTATAATTTGTACTGAAAAAAAAATCATGTAATTTCTTTACAGGGAGTGATCTTGGAGTTCACTTTGTTCTTACCCCTCATTATATTTACTGTCATTATAGGGTTATCTCAGGAACCCACATGTGAATGTCTTCTCTTCCCAAAGAGATTAGATAGTCTTTAATGGCAGAGGACAGGGTAAGGAGGACAGATGATCAGGCCGCTCAGTGTAGGGGATGGTGCAAGGTTGAGGGGAGCATTGATGGTCAGCCAGATCCGTTGGATGGCTGTTACAACATCCAGGCACCAGGTGATAAGGGCCTTGGGGGGAAGAGAGAGGAAAAGACACGACACACTTTGAAAAGGAAAGAAAAACCAGAAAAACCCACGGGCCTCCACAGGGTACCTTGTGACAACTAAAATGTCAGTTCTGGAGCCAGAATGCCTGGGTGGCAATTCTGGCTCTTTCCTTTAAAGCTCCCTCCTGTGACTTCAGGCCAGTCACTTCACCTAACCTAACCTCCCGTTCCTCATCTGTGAATTCCGATAGGAATAAAGTCCCTGCCTCACAGGGTTGTAAGGATTCACTGAGCTAATGCTAGTAAAAATGCTGAGCCAACTGCCCAAAACATAGCTGCATTTAGTAACGCCGCTTCGGTATTGGCATTTAGGAAATATTTACAGGGCAAACAAATGGGGTGATTTCAACAGACCTATAGAGGCCAGGGGAGTGGAGTGCTTGGGGCACAGTGAGGAGCTGTGGTTCCCAGAAATTCAAAGAAGATGGGAAAGGAGAGACAGCAGCTAAAAAGGAAAAACTGGGCCAATGGGAGGATTTGCTCAACTAGGTCTGAGTCTGTCTGATGGCCATGGAGGACATGCAGAGGGAGAAACTGAAGATGCTCTCAGAGATAAGCCTGCCGAGGAGGCAAGAAGGCACAAGATGCCCCGTCTGCACGGGTTTGAAAGGCAGGGCTCAGGGGGATTTTAAGGGTGGGTGTCCCACAATGTGACAGCACCTGAGTCACAAACTGTCCTACCACAGCAAGGCTGGGCACCTGAGAGTTGGCCGTTGAAACCACTTTGTATAACCCGTCATGCCTGGGATCGCTGGGTGTGTTTCTGTAGTTGTGTGAAGGAATCCTTCTCTGAACCTTATGCTACAATAGAATGGAAACTAAATCTGATATCAAGTTTATTAACTGCTCCCCCTTATCAGTTAACTGACTCATAGAAGGTAAAATTCACAACCCCCAGCTGATAGGTTGTTCAGGCAGTTTGTTTGATTTATTGATTCGGGTGGGTTAAAAAAAAATCACAAGCTGGTTATCTTCTTGTTACCTTTGGCCTGCCTTTTTGCCTGTTTCTTTTTTACCATCTAAATTAGGTTCCACAACGTAGCATGGGTGAAAATGATTTCCTAGGTTTTCCCAAAAATCTTCCCTAGACTGGAGTCATAATCACATTTCTCCAGATGCACCAGATAGTACTTTCTTCAGCCAGGTTAAAGAGGGGAAGAACTCACAGTGCAGATGTTCAAGACCTAGTGTTTAATGGTGCCGAGGCAGGGAAATTCAATAACTTTGGAGTGCAAAAAAAAACAGTGTAACTCACCGGGCACCTGGGTGACTGACAGCACCGAGCCTGGTTGAGATTCTCTCTCTCTGCCTCTCCTCTGTTCACGCTATTAAAATAAATTTAAAAAAAAAGGGGGGGGGGCACCTGGGTGGCTCAGTTAAGCATTTGACTTCAGCTCAGGTCATGATCTCACAGCTTTTGCGTCGCCGCCGCATCGGGCTCTGTGCTGACAGCTCGGAGCCTGGAGCCTGCTTCGGATTCTGTGTCTCCCTCTCTCTGCTCCTCCCCAGCTCGTGCTCTCTGTCTCTCAAAAATAAACATTAAAAAAAATTTTTTTTAAAGATAGTGAAAGTCACTAAGATCTGATTGCGTACACCTTGGACCTAGCCACAGAGGATGTACAGAGAGATATTGTAGATGCAGGTATACCTGTAAGCATGTGCAGACACACATACCCACCAGCCCTTACAGTCCATTCTTCAGCCTCCCTTGGCTTCTCTTGGTTCTACTCTTACTGTCTATTCCTATTATTTATTCTTCTTCCTCCCAGGTAGATGTGATGAGTTGGTCTTTGTGAAGTACTTAGAGCCTGGCACATGGTAAACACTATGGACATGAGCTAGTGTTATTACTGCTTCCCAACTGACAGCGTCTCCCAGGATCCATCCACCCCTCTCAGCTCTAACTGCCATGTCTTTATCTTCAGCACAGCTCTCTCCCTCTCCAACTCCTAATCATTTATGAGCCACCAGGCTACCGTCCCTGTAACTTCACATGTGAAACTCCTGATCAACCCCCACCCCCACCCAACAACCAGCTTCTCCTTGCCATTTCTCTATTTTTCTGGATCTTCTAAGGGCTCAAAACTTGCTGAATGCTACCAGGGAAACCTAGGTTCCCAGCCCCTTGAGAACATGGCAGCTGTCTCAATTCTGCCAGCTCACACCCCCTCCCCACCAGTTCTGTGCCCAACTACTCCAAAGGGCTAGGGATATCCCAGCCACAGTCATTCCTGAGCCAAATACTAGGAATGGGGTATCCCAAGCTCCAGCACCTTGGAAATGGCCATTGCCTCAATGCAGAGACACTTGCCCAGGCCCAGGCCCAGGCTTTGGCTCTCTATAGCCTTTGCAAATGGCTGAATCCATAGAGGGGGCTGTTCAGGAGGAGAGATGTGGTAGGTTCAGGCAGGAGGCAAGAGGATCAGCTTAACAGCCATGAGTTCGGACCCTGCTCTACCACCAATAATTCATACCTCTCCCCATTGCAAAGAGCAAAGTAATGTCTCATAAAAGGTGTCAACAGAGTGCCGGCCCTTAATAGACCTCACTTCTCTTTCCTTCTCTCTACCTAGCTTCTCAGGTCCGGTAATTTCTTGTCTGCAGGCGCTGTTCTAACTTCATTCCCAAGTGCTCTTGGGAGTGATGCAGACCCACAGGACACCTGCGCTGCCTGAGACTGCACCATCTTGGCCTGATGCCCTCATCTTAGACAACTCGAGGTTCTAAAAGCAGCAGCCACGTACCATTTGCTATCCGTGCCCTTCTTATGCGATTTCTACTGTCTTATGTGAAGGCCTTGGCCCAAAGCTGCTTGTGAATTCTTCCAGGAGGTCTCAAACCCTGCCCCATCCCACGGCCCCAGCGCTTTGCATATACGTGGCTGGTGTTCTGAGCACAGTGATGCTATTGTGCTAAGGTATTTTGTGGGATGCTCTTAAGAAACCCTAATAAACTCAACATGGGAGAAAATGGTGCCAAGGAAGTCTCCTACAGGGGGTACAGTAGACCAGAAGGTCTGGTTGAGGAATAGGAGATCCTAGAGCCAGACTGCCTGGGTTCAAATGCCAACTTGTCCACTTAAAAGGTGCTGCCTTCAGGGGTGCCTCGGTGCCTGTCGGTTCAGCATCTGACTCTTGACTTCGGCTCAGGTCACGATCTCAAGGTTTGTGAGATTGAGCCCTACACTGGCCCTGTGCTAACAGTGTGGAGGCTGCTTAGGATCCTCTCTCCCTCTCTGCCCCTCTCCTGCTGGCTAGGGCACACAGGTGAGCACGCACTCTCTCTCAAAATAAAACATTAAAAAAAAAAAAAGGTGGTGACTTCAGGCCAAGTCACTGGAGAAAACAGTCCCTACCTTATGGCCCATAAACCATTACATGAGAGGATACCCAGAATAGTAACTCCTGGTACATGTGCGCCCAATGAATACTATCCCCAGAATGATGAAAGCAGAGAGACTGGTCTGGAAGGTTATGTGGAAGCAGATTTCTGGAAGGAGTTAGAAGAGGAACTTGTAGGGGACAGTAGCAAGAGGCTGGGGACAGCCTGTATTATGGCAGCTAAAGTTATGAGGGCAAGTGAGGCATCTGGTCCCCTGACCAAGGAAGTGGCCAAGAATTAGCCACTATCATTTTTGGAGCATGTTAGGTTACCCCAGACATCTCTGATCTTCTTCATTTAACCCTCCCACCTACCTATTAAGTAGTAGTATTTTATTGAGAGAAGGAACATGCACAGAGCAGGGGCTTGCTCGTTATGATACAGTTGGGTGAGTAGCAGGGTCGAGCCAAGCCCAGTCTCCAGGGCCCCCGCTGGGAAAGCGGTGGGCAGGCAAAGGACAAAGAGGTGCTAAGGAGGTTCCCGAGGGGGCTGGGTGGCAGAACTTTGGGCTGGACCAAGTCGGGAGGAACTCAACCAGGGCTCCATACCTGGGGAAAACAGGCCTGAGGACAGGAAAATTTCAGTTAACCTAATCCTCACCTGCTCAAACCAAGCCATTTTACCACTACCATATATATTGCTGTTGAGTGGTTTTCCCTTTCCTAGGCCACAGCTCAAGACTGGGTTAGTCGCCAAAGAGGAACCAGTCTGGCTTTGCCTGTGCCCTCCCATTCCTCACACACAGACACCCAGATGAAAATCACCCCCTCCACCCCTCTCCAGACACATCAAGTCTCTTGGCCTCTGCCCTCCCTCCAGAGAGCACTTCTGGAATATGTGCTTATTCCACAAAGGGGATGGAAGTCCATCTAGCAGGTTTTAAAAATCTGGACTTAATTTGCTGATTTCGTGTAAAATCAACCCAGAAACAACAAAGTCCTGCCAGTATTCTATGCGGAGCAAAGCTGGCTGCGACCCTCAGCCAGGTCCACCTCCTTCATTAGTAAGATACCCCCTATGTGTTTGTCTTTCCCCCACCTTCCACCAAAGAGCCAAACATGCTCCAAAACAAAACCCAAATTTATTCAGCAGACATTTTAATTAAGAAATCCTATAAATCAGGACCATCACAATTTCAGACACTCCGGTGCGAAGTGTACGTCAATAGCTACATCTGGAGGATGAACAAGCCATTGAAACGGTTTTGAAAACTTGTTTAGCTACCTTAAAGTTGGGGGGGGTGGCACTTTCCTTGAAGTGCCTCAAGTTTCACAAGGGGAAAGCCAGCAGGGTTCTCCTCTCGGAGAGTCACATTTTAAACACGGTTTCAGTCACTCACAAGAAGAGCTGGTGACAGGAGACGACTGAAGGATGAGGACCCAGGAAGGCTCAGGCCACAGCCCTGCGGCGGCCAGAACACAGCAGAAAATCGTCCAAGGTCTCCCCTATCCCATGCAGACACCAGAAAGGGTGAAATAAGAAAGTCTGGCTGGGAGCACAGGGGACAGTTTTTGCCTTTCTGAGAAAGCTCCTGGCTAGGCCAAGAGTGGCCTCAGGGAAAGAGGAGGAGGAGGAGTTCTGGAAAGAGGAAAGCACAGAAAAACAAATCTCTCCCCACATATCCCTCTGTTTCTGTTTGACCTCGGGAGACTCCAAAAGGTAGCAAAGCACAGACAGGGCTCTTCTTGGAACAAGAGAAAGTAAAGACCTAGGGATGAATTTAGCTCTCCCAGGAACCCCACAGCCTTCTGCCAAAGAGTAAACTGTGACCTTGAACCACAGGTGGCAAGGTTGAGTCAGTTAAAAGTCCACATTCAACTCCAACTCTACCCACTTTGAAAATTTTCCATCTCCCTCTAACCCCCTAACCGGAGTTCACACCTCCCGCCTCCACCAAACACCAATTGGGCAGGAAAAAGGGGATAATGGCAACCCACCCACCACCAAGCTTTTACATTCTTCTCTCTGGAATTTCTTTGCACAGCAATTGTAGCACCATTTCCACTAAGCTCTTCCACCAGAAAATAAAATGTTTGCGTGTCATTAGTTTTCAAGTACTGTTAATAAAGCCCAGGCGATATCTGCCCCTTGGAACCCTATCTTTAAACAATCGAGGCACACGATGCCCCCAAGGGTTAAGTCAGATACAAGTCGATGCAAGTAGCTGCCATATCTCCAGTTTATCGCAGGTCCTTGGCCCCGAGGTGGCCGAGGGAACTCTCACGCGGCACCTCTGCATTTCTGCACGCTCTTGTTCTCCGACAGCCTCGCAGAGTCCGGTAACTTCTTTCTCGCCTTGAGGTCTCTCTCCACGCGTCTCTCCGCAGCCTGGGCGGTCGCTCCCTGGACCGCGACGGCGGCTTCAGCTCACGGCTGGTGAGGGCGGGACGCGGTTGGGTCTGCGAAGCGGCGTCCTCTTTCTCCTCCAGGGGCGCCGGGTCAGTGCAAAGCGCCAGAGGGCTGCAGAGCGACAGGGTCCGGTCCGCCGTGGGCGCCTCCCGGCCCAGCGGCGCCCACTGGGCTCGTGGCTGCAACGGCGGCGACGGCTCGCTGAAGCCTTCGCACGGCCTCCTTGATGAGGTTCCCCGAAAGCACCAGCTGCTGCAGGAGCCGGTGCGGGTCGTCTTCGCGGGCGCGCGTCCTGGTTGGAGGCCATCGTCGCTGCTGCAGGCGGTGGGAGGTGGCGGCGCCCCGCAGCCAACCTCGCCGGCACGGCCCGGGCAGCGCGCTGGGGCCTGCGGCGAGCTCGGCCACAAAGTAGGGCGCAGCCCGGCC
>NC_043701.1:156646468-156661905 GCF_006229205.1 Suricata suricatta
TGCTGAGGCCGAAGCGGGGGCCGGGGCCGGGGCGGACGCGGAAACGGGAGCCTGCCAGGCACTCGCGCCGCGCGCCTGCAGCCGCGGGAGCCGGAATCCTACCGGCTCCGGTTGATTTGTAAACAATGGGTGACGTCGCCGCCGGGCCCTACCACCGCGCCGGGACGGGGGGGACGCGCGAGCAAGGGACGGGTTGCTGGTCGTCGCGGGTAGCGCAGGGCCGCGGCCGGAGCCTGCTGGTGTTTGCTCTCGGTACCTACCTAGGAGGGGCTCTCGGTTGTTGGGAGAGCTGCGTACTTTCTCCGCCCGGTAAACAACACGAGGAAAATGCAGGCTGTGAGGCTGTCTGGGTTGGTTTCTCCCACTCGCGGACACACCCACCCACACACCCAACCCCTCCTCCTCCGACGCTTCCTCGCTCCCCACGTGTCAGCAACGCTTGGGCCCGCCCTGCTCCTCCCCCGCGCACCCGCAGTCACTGGGACCTGTTGTGGGGGGGAGGGGCAGGCTCCACCGACCGTCGGGTTCGCAGAGCTGGGGGAGGGGAATGGAGGGGGTAATTGGGGTGCGGCGGAGACGTTGAAAAGAAGTGCGGTATCGTCTCGGAGTAGGGTCTCTAAGACTTCCGCTCCGTCTTGTCCTCAAGTCCTCAGGGAATTTGGGAGAGGACACGCCGCCGCATGGCTAAAGAAAAGTTGATTTTGTTCATTAAAAAAAAAAATCAAATAGAAATATAGGACGGTGGAAAAATCTCTCTCAATTATAGGACTCAAACATGTTCATATATTTTTTTTTAAATGTTTCCTTTCCAGCCTTTCTCCATCAGAGTGTATTTTACCAACAACCACATACAGTGTATGTGCTTTTCCACTTCTCATTACACCATAAATGGTGTGGTGTTATTGCATGCACTTTGAAAACCTATAATGATTACATAAGTTTCCATCAAGTGGCTGTTCCATAAATTATTTAACAATTCTTTAGCGTTTGCTGTTTGCCAAATTTCACCAGCGTCAGTGAGTGACTAACATTTCTGTGCGTGACTAACATTTCTTTGAGTAAAACTTTTTCGCATTGATGATTCTTTCCTAAGACCATATTCCCAGGAGTGGAATTTTAGGTCAAATGATATTTTAAGGTTTCTGATAAATGCAGAAAATTACTTTACAAGGGTTGAGTACATTTACCCTCCCAAGTCAGTGTTGAGTATTAAAAGCTAAAAAAAATTTTTTTCTGATTTCCTAGATTGACGTTTCCTTTGTGTTTTCATATCTTTGATTTTTATTTAAGTAGAGCAGTTTTCTAAATGTTTGTTAACCAACTATACTTCCTTTTTTTAGTGAATTGTCTCTTTCCTAGGAAGTTTTTCATCTTGAGCTTTTCTTAGTATTTGCATGACTCCCCTACATAGCAGAAGTTAGCCCTTTTTTTCACATTTTGCTCTATTTCTGCAGGGGTTTTTGGCCCTTTAACCATGTTTTTCTGACTAAAACTTAACGGATTTTAATGCCCCCAAATCTACAAAATCCCCTTCCTTCAGTCTTTTAACACAAGGCTAAATTTAGTCTTCTTATCTCCAGAAAGTTATTTAATATTGAGTTCTGTTTTCCTTAGTGTTTTTTTAAATGTCTTTTTTGTTTGCTGTTATTTTCAGATCCATCTGGGATTAATTTTGGTCTTTGGTGTAGGGAGACAATATGAAACGATTTTTTTTCTCCCAGAGGGTTTGCCAGCCAAGGCTGTATATCTTCCTTAGGACAGAGGTGTGTGGGCAGCGTGAACAAACCGCTGTGTCCTGGTGAGCTCCTAGCTGCCGGTCGTGAGGACTGGGCGGGGCTGGGAATATTTTGATCGGTCTGTCCTGTGGTGTTACAAGAACCCCACACAGGTTGTACAAAGATCTAGATTGAAGTCTCTCGTTCCTGCCACATCCTGGGTGTGTGGCTCCTGGCAAATCAGTTTACAAGTGTTTTCACTTGGAAAATGGAAAAAATAATCCCTGCCCTGCCTCCCTCTGAGGATTGTTTTCAGGATCAAATGAGATAATGGGAACAGGCTTTGTCAGGCATTACACAAATGTGGGATTAGGTCCAATGATTTACTAACAGAGGCCTGGCTCAAGTCCCGTGAATCCCCCAGGGAAACAGCTAATATATTAATGATAAATGTTCCCCCTTGCAGCCCACTAAGTAAAATGTACCCTGAAGGCATTACTTGCTTGAATTTACCCTTGAATTCTGCCTCCTGTCTACTCTGACCTGCCCTTATTTGAAGCCTTTTGAAATCAGCCCAGAGGCTCCCAAGTCCCCTGGTATGTCACCACAGCCAGTTTTGCAGGTTTTAGTGACAGAGAGAGCCTTTCCAGACTGGCAGCCTTCCTCCTCCACCGTTGTGGAGGGCTCTTCGCGCACTTACTGCTGAGGATTGGAAGCCATTCCCCCCAAAGACAGTGATTCTCATTTTCATTCTGATGCTACGTACTGGAGTATTGCAGGGGGAATAAAAATTATGGGAGGGCTTAAGGATTTCTCTAGACTTAAATGGTAATTTTTTCTTCTCCTCTCTGTAAGATGATGCCTGCTTGTAAGTAGAGAAAAGCAGTTTTATGCTCCATTGACTTTAAAGATTAATGGGGCTGGTGTAGCTATTGTCTCTAACCCAGCATCCCTGGAAGTCGGTTTTGTCTTCTTGTCAGGGTAATTCCCATAGTGTTCTTAGCACTATAGGAAATGGAGTTTTGAGATGACATTCTTTTAAAAATCTTCCCTTTGTAATGTTGCTTTTGTATGGGGATTGCTATGTAAATATACTGGAGCTTGGATATTATACTCTTCATTATAGAGATGAATTCATTAGGGAAGACCAACTCCATTTTCTGGGGGCACTACTTTGGGGAGCTCTGAGAAAAGGAAGTGCTGTGCTGGATCAGTGGGAGGCAGAGAAATGCCCTGAATCAAAATACAAGATGCTAGAGAGGCTCAGATGCAATTAAAAGTAATGAGAGGGCATCAAGGAGGGACGTGAGGAGAGCCATGCGCTGGGCATGCTGGCTGCCTGCCGGGAGAGAGAGGCTCACGGAGGGTATTCAGAACCACCAGTGGAAGGACACAAAGGTCAAGGGTTGTCTGGATTAGTCTAGACTATACTGAAATCTTCCCCAAGGAATTGCTTTCCACATGGACTTTGCTTTCAGTTACCCGCATTCAGAGACACCAGCTCAGGGGAAGCGGGATGAACCCTGGGTTTATATTTCCACCTGGATCCAGAAGCTTTATCCTTCTGTGCCTCAGATCCTGCATGGCCGAAGCAGGGGATGATCCCTCTGTACAAAAGTAGTATACTGCATGAGAACATGTATGAGAAGGCTCAGCACATGGACCCTTAGGAATGACATTGGAATTAAGTTCTGGAGACAGAAATCATCTCAGGGGTGCTCAAATTAAAAACAAGGCAATTCTATGCTGTGGTCCATCAGCAGAACCATGGATATCCAGACATTGGAATATTACTCAGCCATGAAAAGGAATGAAATATGGATATGCTACATTATGCCAAGTGAAAGAAGCCAGGCACATAAGGTCACTAGATGAGACATCCAGAATAGAGCCAGAAACCAGACTGGTGGTTGCTTAGGTCTGGGGTGCGGGGAGCAGAATATGGGGGGTTAGGTAGAGACTGCTGCTAATGGGTACAAGGCCTCCATTGGGAAGCTGAAAATGTTCTAGGAGTCAGAGGCGGTAGTTGCACAACACTGGGTGTACTCAATGTCACTGTATCGTACATTCTGAAAGGACTAATTCTGTGTTATGTGAATTTTACCTCAAGAAAAGTTCTAGGGGGCGCCTGGGTGGCTCAGTCGGCTGGGCCTCCGACTTCGGCTCAGGTTAGATCTCATGTTCTGGGTTCAAGCCCCGCGTCGGGCTCTGTGCTGACAGCTCAGAGCCTGGAGCCTGCTTCTGGTTCTGTGTCTCCTTCTCTCTCTGTCCCTTCCCCTCTCATGTTCTGTCTCTCTCTGTATCAAAAATAAATTTAAAAAAAAATTAAAAAAGAAAAAGAAAAGTTCTAGGTTGTATCTTGTATTTGATCTAGTTCTTTCTCTGTAATCGTAACTGCGATCTGTGTGTTGACGTGGCACAATCACCACGCTTCCAGTGCAGGTGGGTGATAGTTTTCAACTTTGTGGTCACAATGGAAATGCCAGCTCACCTGATTCCCTCACTTCTGCCCACGGGCTTCCTGACTCAGGTGAACAGGGCCATTGTTTTCCCTCCTCACGGGGACGGAGGCTGGTCTAGAGGCAGCCAGGGGACCACTGTGAGCCTGAGGAGGATCCTCAGTGACCCTGGCCAGCTCAGAGTTTTCATCTGTTCACCCCCTTCTTGCCTTTGTGCTAAGGATGTAGTTTGGGGAGGTGGATACAATATAATGCATAGGGGGAAGTGCATTGTTTTTAATAAAATAGTACCTAGGTAACTATGATTAAAATTTGTCTTGGACAAAACTATAGGTTCAGATAACAGATCTGAACACATACACCGTATATTGATTATGGTGGTGGTTGCATGGGGGGTATACATTTGTCAAAACTCAATGAACACTTAAGATGGATGGATGAATCATATGTAGATTATGCGTCAATAAAGTTGATTCTTAAAAATTTGCCTTGGAACATGAAGGCCAAATGCCCTATGAATTCTCTGTAAACCACATTATATGGGGAAGTAGGAACCATGACAAACAGGCTGCTGGCCATGAGCCAGCCCAGACCTCATGGGGAGAGAGAGATGAGCAGGTTTGCCACAACCAGGGGCTCACGTTGGGAGGCTATAGCCCTACCCACTCCATCATCTCACACACCGAAGAACGTCTACAGTGGCCCAGGGCTGGGACTGCTTCTCAGGCCGCATAGCAACAAAGAGTGGCGACAGTCCTTATGCAGCCTAACAGTCCGTGGTGGTCGAGCTAATGGCCCTCCAGAGACACCTATGGTCTAATCCCTGGACTCCGTGAATATGTTACTGTGCAGTGGCAAATGGAACTGTGCAGATGTGACTAAAGATTTTGAGATGGGGAGTCTATCCCAGATTATCCAGGTGGGCCCCACTGTAATCACAAGGGTCCTTATAAGAGGGAGGACGGGGGGTCAGAGTCAGAGGAGGAAGGCGGTTGGAGGGCTGTGATTGCTGCCTTTGACAATGGAAGGGGTTGTGAGCCAAGGAAGCCCCTAAAGCTGAAAAAGGTAAAACCAAACCAAACAAACAAACAAAAATAAAAATAAAAACCAGATTCCCCTAGATAGGCCTCGAGAAAAGAGTGCAGAATGCACCTTAACTTGACCTTAACCCCAGTAAGACTCACTTCAGGCCTCTGACCACTAGAACTGTAATAAAATAAATTTATATTGTTTTTGTTTTTTACATTTATATATACTTTTGAGAGACAGAGAGAGACAGAGTGTGAACAGTGGAGGGGCAGAGAGAGAAAGAGACACAGAATCCGAAGGAGGCTCCAGGCTCTGAGATAGCAGTTAGCACAGAGCCTGATGTGGGGCTTGAACCAACGAACTATGAGATCATGACCTGAGCCGAACTCGGATGCTTAACCAACTGAGCCACCCAGGCGCCCCTAATTTATATTGTTTTAAGCCACTAAACTTATGGCAGTTCTTTACAGAAGCAATAGGAAACTAATATACATCCTTACACAGAAAAATGTGTAAATAAACCATTATTGTACCTTACCTTAACTACGGGTTATAAAAGGATTGGGCTCTAAGTGTAGTGGTTCGGCCCACAAGGAGCAACTCGACCTGGTCATAACGAGTTAGGAAATACTTTCTGTGCAAGTGACTTGGGCTGACACCTCAAGGGGGTATGTGGCAGCATTCACAAAAACCCATTTCTTACTTGCCGGGAACACAGCTAGAATGTTGCACAGACTCCTTTGCCATTAAGTATGGCCAGATGACTGAGTTCTAGCCAGTGAAATGTGAGCAAAAACGTGTGCTGACCCATGAAAATCTCCCTCATCTGATCATCCAGGGCTCTTTCCTGATGTGCTGACAGCCTGTCAGTGCCCGGGGGTGACCTTGGAGGCCACTCGTGGAAGCCGCAGCCCCTGCCCCCACTACTATCACACAACTACTAGAAATTTCAATACAGATTGTTAGGAGATTTTGAAAACAACTTTGTGTTAAGCACTAAAGTTTTGAGATCCATTCGAGCATCTGGCCACTCATGGATGGAGGCGCGGGCGTGGGTGCGGGGAGGAGAAGACTGATGGGAGAGGGAAGTGGGGGGAGCAGCACACCTAAGCCACTTGGAAAAGCTCAGGATGGCTGGAACCCAGTGGCAGAGGTGGAAAAGGAGGCAGGTGAAGGTTAGGGATGCTGTACAGGTGAGCCCTGGTTCAGATCTGAGCACAGGTAGGAGAGGGAACCTGATTTGCATTTTTAAGAAAGCAATACCCCTGAGAAGGCAAACCCCGAAGAAGTGGACCTGAAGGCCAGATGCCAGGTCAGACTAATGGCAAAGGAAAGACTCCGGGATCTGGTCGGGTACAGCCCGGTGCCGGCCTTCTCACATGCCACAGCCGTGTGGCCCTGCCCCCCCCCCCCCCCCCCCCCCCCCCCCCCCCCCCCCCCCCCCCCCCCCCCCCCCCCCCCCCCCCCCCCCCCCCGGCCCCTTACCCATCCCAGGAGCGCAAGTTCTACTTCCCAAGTCTCACAGGCCCTGTGTTTCACAGAATCTTGGTGAGATTGTCCTAGAAAGGGCAGGTTGCTTCAACTAGGCCATTCTGAGTTTCCTTCCCTGAGTACCTTTGCTTCTGGTTTCTAGGAGGTGGGAAGGGACAGGGGAGTCTGTGCATGTGTAGACCCCGACCTGTAAGTACACTTAGGGCTTTCTCTTTCCCATTTCAGATTCTGTGTCTCCTTCTCTCTCTGCCCCTCCCCCTCTCATGCTCTGTCTCTCTCTGTATCAAAAATAAATAAAACATTAAAAAAAAAAAGATTCTGACTCTTAACTGACTGAACCACCGAAGCACCTCTCGGACTCTGTACTAAGCAGGGAAGGGAAAGAGTCATCTGAAAACTGGTTCCCAGCACCAAGTAAATTATGGCCACTGCCTCGTAATCCAGGCCCACTGAACATACACCTCTACGTACATATTAGCCTGCATTTGGGGCTCATTCTTTCTCTCTCCTACTATGTGGTTTTAATATATTCTTCTCTAGCAGTGCTGCTGTTTATTTGGCTTTTGTTACATAAATCTGTGGATGTAGATGGGCTATACATTTAAATAAATAAAAACTGCTATCTCCCCAAAAGAACAAACAAAACTTACAAAGTTAAATTAGACAGACGTTTAGCTAATGATACCTAACATTTATTTGTAGTTAATATATGCCATGTCCTGAGCTTAATGCTTTCCAGATGTTTTACTTGATCCTTGAAACCTGATATCCAAGGATAGTATCTCTGGGGAACAGAGAAGTAGGATAACCAGCCAAGGTCACAGCTCACAGGCAGGAGACTGGATTTATTTATGTATTTATTTACTTTTAATTAATTTATTTAGAGAGAGAGAGACAGACTCCCAAGCAGGCACTGCACCATCCCTGACCGGTGTAAGGATCAAACTCACAAACTATGAGATCATGACCTGAGCCAAAATCAAGAGTCGGATGCTCAACTGACTGAGCCACCCCAGCACCCAGGGAAACTGGATTCAGATGACCAATGTGTGTGGGCCTTTCCTGGCTTTAGCATCAGACACCTGGTGTCCTGGGAAACCCCCCTGGTCTCAGGAAAACCGGGGCACCTGGTCACCCTGACTCCGGTGCACAGCATATTGCCTCAGAGGGCATTCTGCAAAGGTGGTTTTTACAATAATGGCTGTTAGCATTACTGGTATTGGATCATTACCATGTATGACTTTTTCGCCGCTCAATCCCCGTAGCACCATACTATCCCTAAGAAATTATTAGCTCTGTCAGACCACTTCCCAGGCTCACAAGAGGAGGAAGGGGGGTGAGTTAAGAGTACCCAGGGTGAAGAGTGCCTATGTTTTACTTTTTTAAATAATATTTTAAAATTTTCTTTATTTATTTTGAGACAGAGAGAGAGTATGAGAGTGTGAGCAGGAGAGGGACAAAGAGAATCCCAGCAGGCTCCACATTGTCAGCACAGAGCGTGATATGGGGCTCGATCTCACAAACCATAAGATCATGAACTGAGCTGAGATCAAAGGTAGGACGCTTAACCGACTTAGCCACCCAGGTTCCCCCTTACATTTTACTTTTAACCAGAACCTACTTTTCTGGCAAGGCTGGGTTCCCTGGAACCTCCTGCTTTGAAAACCAGCTGACCCATTTCTCTGGGTTCTAAGGACAGTGCTGGGTGTTTTATTTATGTATTTTTAAAAGATTATTTATTTAGAGAGAGAGAGAGAGAGTGTGTGTGTGTGCACATGAGCAGGGGAGGGATAGAGACAGAGACAGAGACAGAGACAGAGACAGAGAGAGGGAGAGAGAGAATCCCAAGCAGGCTCTGTGCTATCAGTGCAATGGGCTGGGTGGTTTTTGGGTTTTTTTTGTTTTTTTTTTAGTTTTTTCTTTATTTTTCTTTATTTTTTAATTTTTCTTCTTTTTTAATATTTTTATTTATTATTTTGTTTTGTTTGGGGCTGGGTGTTTTAAAATGTTACCCGGGATACTGTTTTATACAGGTGTAGTGAAGCCAACAGATCAGTGACCTACAACCACTGAAACGCTAGCTGCTCATGGTCCCCAAGAGCTCAGGGCTTGCTCAGGGCCACGACAGCCTTTAGCCAGGAGAACACTGACTGCGCAGGGAGAGCGCAGGGAAGGAACGAATCAGTTCCCCTGCTGCTCACTGTTTAGTGCTGTCCTCTAAACCTGGGTCCTTCAGGGGACGTTCCTTTCTCCTTTCTAAATAATGAAAGGATATTGCAAATAAAACCATCTTAAAACACGGTTGATCAGCGGGGCGCCGTGATCTCGCTTTGGCCACGGTCATGATCTTGCAGTTCATGGGGTTTGAGCCCCGCGTCAAGCTTTGTGCTGACAGCTCAGGGCCTGGAGGCTGCTTCAGATTCTGTGTGTCCCTCTCTCTGCTTCTCTCTCTCTCTTTCCCTTTCACACATAAATAAACATTAAAAACATTTAATAAAATAAAATAAAATAAAACATGGTTGATGAGTGGTTTCCATACAAAGGAAAATCCTCTTAAAGCTAAACAGCCCAACACAAGTGTAAGGTAGGAACTTTGGGGGTCAAGGGTCCTTAAGTGGGTGGCCACTGCCCTGTAAAAGTGGCACCAAGTCTCATAAAATTTAAACAGAATGACCAGATGATCCAGCAATTCCAAACCTGGGTGTGTGCACCAATAAAAAAAGCCTAAAGCGGGGACCCAAATAGATATTTGTACCCCCATGTTCATAACAACATTATTCTAATAGCCAAAAGGTGGAGGCGAACCAAATGCCCATCAACAGATAAATGGATAAACAGATGTGGTGTGTACATGCCACGGAATATTAGCCAGCCTTAAAAAGAAGGAATATCTGACACATGCTACAACATGGATGGAGGGCATGTGCTAAGTGAAATAAGCCAGTCATAAAAGAACAAATGTAGCATGATGCCATTTATGTGAGATATGTTGGGGAGTCAAGTTCATGGAGACTAAGTGGAATGGTGGCCTCCAGGGGCTGGAGGGAGCGGGGACAGGGAGCTTTCAGATCATGGGTATGTGGTTTCGGTTTAGGATGGCAAAGTTCAGGAGATGGACAGTGGTGATGACTGCACACCAGTGTGAGTGTACTTCATGCCACTGAGCTGGTTAGATGGTAAATTTTAGGGGTGGCTGGGTGGCTCAGTTGGTTGAGTGTCCAGCTTCGGCTCAGGTCATGATCTCACGGTTCATGGGTTTGAGCCCCGCATCGGGCTCTGTGCTGACAGCTAGCTCAGAGCCTGGAGCCTGCTTCGGATTCTGTATCTCCCTCTCTCTCTGACCCTCCCCTGCTAGTGCTGTCTCTCAAAAATAAGTAAAAAACATTAAAAAAATTTAAGGAACTGGCCAAAATGATTTCCAAAGCAGCTACACTGCTTTATAGTCCCACCAGCAGTGTGTAAGGGCTCTGACCTCTCTGCATCCACGTCAACACATTATTACTATTGTTCTTGTTATCACTATTGTTACTCCAGGCAACTGGCACTCCTTTCTTTCCTTGTGTAAAATATGCATAACATAAAATTTACCATCTTTCTTTTTTTAATGTTTTATTTATTTTTGAGAGAGAGAGACAGTGTGTCAACATAGAGCCTGACGCAGGGCTCGAACCCACGAACCGTGAGATCATGACCTGAGCCGAAGCCGGACGCTTAACTGACTGAGCCACCCAGGTGCCCCTGGCCAGTTCCTTAAAAAGCGGAGCACGAAGTTAGCATATGACGGCAAGTCCAGGACCCAAGAGGGCTGAAAGCAAACATTTGCACAAAAATGTGTTCACCAGTATTCACAGCAGCACTACCTGTTACAGCTCCGAGGTGGAGACAACCCAGATGCCTACCAACTGATGAATAAACAGAATGTGGTGTAGGCACACGTGGAATGTCATCTGGCTATAAAAGGGAATGAAATACGGACGCATGCTACAACATGGATGAACTTTGAAAATAGGACGCTCAGTGAAAGAAGCCAGACAAAAAGGCCACATCTGTGATTCAATTTATAGGAAATTTCCAGAATAGAAAAATCCGTAGAGACAGAAAGTAGATTGCAGGGGCTGAGGGGAGGAGAACAGGGCATGGGGAATGACTGCTTAATGGGTACAGGTTTTCTTTTTTTTAATTTAATTTTATTACAATTTTTTAAATTCAATATTTATTTTGAGAGAGAGAGAGGGAAAGAGCACAAGCAGGGGAGGGGCAGAGAGAGAGGGAGACACAGAATCTGAAGCAGGCTCCAGGCTTTGAGATGTCAGCACAGAGCCTGATGCGAGGCTCGAACTCACGAGCCACAGATCATGACCTGATCTGAAGTCAGACAGCTAACTGACTGAGCCACCTAGGTACCCAGTACAGGTTTTCTTTTTAAGGTGATGGAAATTTGCAGAATAGTGGGGATGGTTGTGCAACATTGTGAATATACTAAAAAAACAATGGATTGTATACTTTATTAGTGTGAGTTTTATGGTATGTGAGTTATACCTCAATAAAGCTGTTATAAAAAGGATATACTAAGAAAGTAAAATACCATGGCACAAAAACAGACACATAGACCAATGGAATAGAATAGAGAACCCAGAACTGGGCCCACAAGTGTGCGGCCAATTATTTTTGACAAAGCAGGAAAGAGTATACAATGGAAAAAAGACTGCCTCTCTAGCAGGTGGTGCTGGGAGAACTGGACAGCAACATGCCGAAGAATGAAACTAGACCACTTTCTTACACCATACACAAAAGTAAACTCAAAATGGCTGAAGGACCTGAATGTGAGACAGGAAACCATCAAAACCCTTGAGGAGAAAGTAGGAAACAACCTCCTTGACCTCAACCACAGCAATTTCCTACTTGACACATCCCCAAAGGCAAAAGAAATGAAAGCAAAAATCAACTATTGAGACCTCATCAAGATAAAAAGCTTTTGCACTGCAAAGGAAACAATCAAAACTAATAGGCAACCGATGGGATGGGAAAAGATAGTTGCAAAGGACATATCAGATAAAGGGCTAGTGTCCAAAATATACAAGGAACTCACCAAACTTCACACCCACAAAACAAATAACCCAGTGAAGAAATGGGCAGAAGACATAAACAGACACTTCTCCAAAGAGGATATCCAGATGGCTTACTGGCACATGAAACGATGCTCAACATCACTCATCATCAGGGAAATTAAAATCAAAACCATACTGAGATACCACCTCATGCCAGTTAGAGTGGCTAAAATGAACAAATCAAGAGACTATAAATGCTGGTGAGGGTGTGGAGAGATGGGCACCCTCCTACACTGTTGGTGGCAATGTAAATTGGTACAGCTGCTCTGGAAAACAGTGTGGAGGTTCCTCAATAAACTATCAGTAGAACTCCCCTATCACCCAGCAATAGCACTGCTAGGGATTTACCCAGGGGATACAGAAGTGCTGATGCATAGGGGCACATGTACCCCAATGTTCATAGCAGCACTGTCAACAATAGCCAAATCATGGAAAGAGCCTAAATGTCCATCAACTGATGAATGGATCAAGAAGATGTGGTATATATACACAATGGAGTATTACATGGCAATGGGGAAGAATGAAATATGGTCATTTGTAGCAAAGTGGATGGACCTTGAGGGTGTCATGCTAAGCGAAATAAGTCAGGCGGAGAAGGACAGATACCATATGTTTGCACTCATAGGTCTAACAGGAGAGACCTAATGGAGGACCATGGGGAGGGGAAGGGGGAAAGAGAGTTGTGGAGAGAGAGGGACACAAAACCTGAGAGACTATTGAATACTGAAAACAAACCGAGGGTGGAAGGGGGAGGGGGGAAAAGAGGTGGTGGTGTTGGAGGAGGGCATTTGTGGGGAAGAGCACTGAGTGTTATATGGAAACCAATCTGCAATAAACTGTTAAAAAAAAAAAAAGTAAAATACCATAAAAATTAATTAATTAAAACTTGGGCAAAAGATCTGAATGGACATTTCACTGAAGATATCCAAATGGCCAATAAGTACACAAAAAGATCTTGATGTCATTAGTCACTAGGAGAAGGAGATTCCAGTCTACACCCACTAGAAGGCTATTAAAAAAAGACAGACAATGCCAACTGTTGGCAAGGATGTGGAAAGACAGGAGTCCTCAGACATGCTGGTGGGAACATAAAATATCTACTCTGGAAAACATTTGAATAGGTCGGCAGTCTCTTAACTTTTTTTTTTTTAAGTAAACTCTACACCGAGCATGGGGTTCAAACTCATGACCTTGAGATCAAGCGACGCATGCTCTTCTGACTGAGCCAGACAGGTGCCCCTGTTCATCAGTTCCTTAAAAGATTCAACATAAACTTAGCATATGACCAAGGAATTCTACTCCTAAGACTCTACTCAAGACATGGAGACATATGTGCACACAAATACTTGGGCGTCAATGCTCACTGCAGCATTAGTCATAACTCCAAACTGGAAACAGTCCACATGGCTATCAACTGGTGGGGAGAGAAACCAAACGTGTGTGTAGTTATACTAGGCATACTGGGCAGTGACGAAGAGAAATGAAATGCTGACACATGCCAGACATGAACAAATCTCAAACATGCTGTGAAAGATGTCGGAAGTGACAGGCTACCTATTATAGGATTTCATTTACATGAAATATCCAGAAAAGAACAGTTTATAAAGACAGAAAGAGGACCAGCAATTGAACACCAAAGGGGCATGAGAGAATTTTGGGGGTAATGGAAATGTTCCAAAATGAGAGATGGGTAATGGTTGCACAATCTATAAACTTACTAAAAACCACAGAACTGTATACTTACAATGGGTAGATTTTATGGTGATTAAATTACATATCAATAAAACTGTTGAAATTATCTTAAGGGAATTTATTGGTTCAATAAAAAAGAACTCCAGAGCTGTGGTATCATTTTGGTGGTTCCTAGCCACACAGGGCCATTGAACACTTGAAATATAGGTTAGTCCAAATTGAGACAGGCTGAGTGTACACACAGGACTTCACACTTAGCATAAATAACAGAATGTAAGGTATTTTATTAATAGTATTTTATATTATTACATGTTAAAATGATACTATTTGGGGTTAGGTTAAATAAAATATATTATTAAAATTAATTTCACTTCTTACTTTTTTAAAACACTTTTTTGGTAATGTTTACTTATTTTTGAGAGAGAGAGAGAGAGACAGTGTGAGCAAGGGAAGGGCAGAGAGAGAGGGAGACACAGAATCTGAAGCAGGCTCCAAGCTGTCAGCACAGAGCCTTACACGGGGCTCAAACTCACGAACTGTGAGATCATGACCTAAGTTGAAGTCAGAGGCTTAACCGACTGAGCCACTCAGGTGCCCCCCACTTCTTACTTTTTAATGTGGCCACTACATAAGTTACAGAGATGACTTGCATTACTTCTGTTGGACAGTGCTGCTGTAGAGGCAGGTCTAACTTTAGAGGAACTTTGATCTAGCCACCTAACAATGTCCCCAGAGACCTGATTTCTTTTCATTTCTCCATCTGGTCTTGGGTGGGGTGGGTTCATCCTTTTGCCAGCAGATCTCAGAGGGACATGCTTCCTCATCTAAGAGTATTGTCTGTGTATCAGCGTTTTTCAAAAGGGCTGGGATTCACCCACTGAACTGCCTTACATTCTCACCCCTGAATCAATCCTGAGGACAAGAGGGACTAGGGGGATAGTTCACATGCCCCACTCTTAAAAAGTGCAGACAGCTCAGAGCTGTGCAGACAGCTCAGAGCCTGGCGCTGGGCTCGAACTCACAAACCATGAGGTCATGATCTGAGATGAAGTCAGACACTCAACCGACTGAGCCAACCAGACATCCCAGTTGTGGCTCTTTTCAGAGCTTGTTTCAGATTCTGTATCTCCCTCTCTCTCTGCTTCTCCCCTGGTAACACTCTCTCTCTCAAAAATAAAGATTAAAAAACATTTTTAAAGAAGAGTCACAACTAATAACACAGTGTGATACATGAGATCATAGAGGTGTAAATGGATTGCCTGTGGTATGTTCTTGTTGTTTATTGTTTCTACATTTTCTCACTCATACTTTACTGTCTCCTAGTATGCTTGGTTATTTTTAATTGAATACCAGATATTGTATTTGAAAACCTAGTTGTAGGTCCCAGTAGTTCATTTTTGTTCTGGATTCCCTTGCCTCTGGGGATGTGTCAAGGAAGAAATTGCTGCGAATGAGGTCTAGGAGGCTATTTCCTGCTTTTTCCTCAAGAGTTTTTATGGTTTCCTGTCTCACATTCAGATCCTTTATCCATTTTGAGTTTATTTTTGTGAATGGTGTCAGAAAGTGGTCTAATTTCATTTTTCTACATGTTGCTGTCCAGCTCTCCCACCACCACCTGTTGAAGAGGCTGTCTTTTTCCATTGGACACTCTTTCCTGCTTTGTCAAAGATTAATTGGCCATATACTTGTGGATCCAGTTCTGGGTTCTCTATTTTATTCCATTGGTCCATGTGTCTGTTTTTGTGCCAGTACCATACTGTCTTGATGATGACACCTTTGTAGTAGAGACTAAAGTCTGGGATTGTGATGCCTCCCGTTTTGGTTTTCTTCTTCAATATTACTTTGGCTATTTGGGGTCTTTTGTGGTTCCATATGAATTTTAAGATAGTTTGTTCTATCTTTGAGAAGAATGCTCATCAAGATAAAAAGCTTCTGCAAGGCAA
>NC_043701.1:156662005-156666785 GCF_006229205.1 Suricata suricatta
CCACACTGAGATACCACCTCACACCGATCAGAGTCGCTGAAATGAACAAATCAAAAGACTATAGATGCTGGTAAGGGTGTGGAGAGATGGGCACCCTCCTACACTGTTAGTGGCAATGTAAACTGGTGCAGCCGCTCTGGAAAACAGTTTGGAGGCTCCTCAAAAAACTATTGATAGAACTCCCCTATGACCCAGCAATAGCACTGCTAGGGATTTACCCAGAAGATACAGAAGTGCTGATGCATAGGAGCACATGTACCCCAATGTTCAAAGCGGCACTTTCTACAATAGCCAAATCATGGAAAGAGCCTAAATGTCCATCAACTGATGAATGGATCAAGAAGATGTGGTATATATATACAATGGGAACTACATGGCAATGAGGAAGAATGAAATCTGGCCATTTGTAGCAAAGTGGATGGACCTTGAGGGTGTCATGCTAAGCAAAATAAGTCAGGCAGAGAAAGATAGATACCATATGTTTGCATTCATAGGTACAACAGGAGAGACCTGGCAGGGGACCATGGGGAGAGGAAGGGGGAAAGAGAGTGGACACAGATCAAGAGAGACTACTGAATACTGAAAATGAACCATGGACTGAAGGGGGAGGGGGAGGGAGGGGGTGATGGTCATGGTGGGGGGCACTTGTGGGGAGAAGCACTGGGTGTTATATGGAAACCAATTTGACAATAAACTAAAAAATTTAAAAAAGAAATTAAACAAAAAGAAAAAAAGACAACCTAGTTGAAATAATTTGGAATCTAGGATGATGTTGCCATGTTTGTTTCTGCAAAATTCCTGGGATCTCTAGCAATCCAGAAACACCTAAATCCAAGTCCTAGCCTCACGATTCCCTGGACCACCCAGACGACCTGACACTAGTTTGCAAGCAAGTGTGACGTGCTTTAGATTTACCCTTATACCTGGGTTGTTGCCCATTAGGGTCCCAGAAGAAGATATGCATGTGTAATTTATTTGAGTTTCTGCTCTTGGTGGTTCCTAAACTCCAACTTCTGCTTCCTTAATCCCATGAAACCACCAAAAGTGCATTTCAGACTTCAAACAGACTCTTCCTACTGCCCATCTTCCTACTGCACCACTGCCCATCTGCCCAAGCCTAAGTTCCCCTTTTGCTGGGTTTTCCTCTTAGGCTCCGGTCTACTCTTAGGGCTTGGTTGGGTAAGTCTTCACTCTCCAGCTAGCTCTTTTTTGCTTTTGTCTCTTTAAATGTTTCATCCTACCTTTTTAAAAACATTTTGGGCTAAGCTGCTGATACCCAGAACTCTTCACCAATGAACTTCATGTTACCAAATCCAGTAATTGTCATCTTACCTGACCACTCAGTAGATCTGATGAAGCTGGTAACTGTCTCTTTCCTTGAAATGTTACCTTTACTTAGTCTTCCAGAAGACCATGTCCTCTTATTTTTTTATTTTGTCTTGGTCTGTTTTTTTCTGCCTCACTGGCTGTTCTTCCTTATCTATCTGCTTCTAATGCTGAGGTATCCCAGGCTCAGGCTTTAGACATGTTCTCTTCTCTTTCTGCACCCACCCGGTTGTTGATAGCCTAGTCTATTTGCTTGAAACACACACACGTACACACATAACACTTCAGTGTATGCCCCGTGCAGGAACCCTCCTGAGTTCCAGATTCCTCTCTCGCTGGCCCATCTCCATTTATATGTCTAACAGCCATCTCAAACTCAGGATGTCTAAAACTGAATTCCTGCCTTTCTTGCCCCCAAAGGCTCCGTCTGCAGCTTTCCCCATCTCAGATGGTGGCCTCTCCAGATCATGCGACCCCTACATTCACAATGATCCAGTGGCTCCCCTTTCCATCGGAAGGAAAAGTCAACGTCCTCACAGTAGTCTATCAGGGAGCATCTGGCTCAGTCAGAAGAGCATGCGACTCTTGATCTCAGGGTCATTAGTTTGAGCTCCACATTGGGTGTAGAGATTCCTTAAAAGAAATAAAATCCTTTAAAAAGAAAAAGTCCTCACAGGAGCGCCTGGGTGGGTTAGTCAGTTAAGCATCTGACTTTTGTTTTTTGCTCAGGTCAGGACCTCATGGTTCACAAGTTCAAGTCCTGTGTCAGGCTCTGAGTGGACAGCACAGAGCCTGCTTGGGATTCTCTGTCTCCCTTTCTCTCTGCCCCTTGCCTGCTCTCTCTCAAATAAATAAAATAAAAACTTAAAAACAAATTGTGTGATTTTAAATATATTTTTTAATGTTTTTATTTATTTTTTAGAGAGACAGAGACAGGTAGAATGTGAGCATGAGAAGGGCAGAGAGGGTGACATAAAATCTGAAGGAGACTCCAGGCTCTGAGCTGTCAGCACAGAGGCTGACGTGGAGCTTGAACCTGTGAACCATGAGATCATGACCTGAGCTGAAGTTAGACATTTAACCGATTGAGCCATCCAGGGACCCCTAAATTGTGTGATCTTTAAAACAAAAAGTCCTGACAGTGGCATATATAAGATCCTATACCATACGGCTCCAGTTCACACCCCGATATCACTTCCCTCTCACGCTCTCAGCTCCAGCTGCTTTTCTTTGACCATAAGCACATGCCTACCTCAGGGCCTTTGCTGCTTACCCCATCTTGAGGCATTATCTAAAGGCTCAATTCCTCAAGTCTTTAAACACCTTCTCTGATTGCCCAATGAAAGTTGAAACCATCCTCTCTCCCATCCAGTACTCCCTATCCCCTTTCTGCTTTATAATTTTCTAGAACACTTATCATGCTAAATTTCCAGATTTATTTTGTTTATCCTCCCACAAAAGCTGGAGTTCTGGTGTTTTGTTCTCTGGCGTATCCAAAGTGCCTAGGACAATGTCTGGCATATAATGGGCACTGAATGATTGACAACGGGCTGAATGATTGAACTCTGTCCAGCCTCTGTGGTCCAGTGAACAAGGGGCCTGCTACTTACTTTCTCCAGAAACTGAAGGTCCCTCCACTAAGAGCACCGAACTTCAAGTTTCAGTTTTCATACCACCTCCAGCCACTTCCCACCATCCCCACCACGGCCCCACCCCCGACCCCCACACACAACCTCAGCCACATGCACCATCCTTGGTCAGATTGTAACAGCAGCTTCCTAATGGGCCTCCTTGTTTCCTCTCGCCTTCTTCCGATCCATGACTCATGTAGCAGCCAGTGATCTTTAAAAAAAAAAAAAAAAAATCAAGTGAGTTCAGGCCAGTCCCCCGCATAACCCCTGGCTCCCCTCCAACACCCATCTGAGCCGGGCTACTTCAGGACCCCGTGAACCACCACCAGCAGCAGCCTCTCCAGTCTCTAGCCGTCTCACTCTCCACCTTCCTCCTCCTTGACCCTGGCTTCCTGTCAATTCTTTGGGTTTTGTTTGTTTTGTTTTTAAAGATTTTATTAGTTATTTATTTAAAATATTTTTTAAGGTTTATTTATTTTTGAGAGTGGGGAGGGGCAGAGAAAGAGGGACACACAGAATCTTAAGCAGGCTCCAAGCTCAGAGCTGTCAGCACAAAGCCTGATGTGGGGCTCCAACTCACAGACTGCGAGATCATCACCTGAGCCAAAGTCAGATGCTTGACCAACTGAACCACCCAGGTGCCCCTTCAATGATTTTTTTAAAAGTAATCATTCCACCCTATGTGGGGCTCCAACTCACAGCCCAGAGATCAAGAGTTGTACACTCTACTGACTGAGCCAGCCAGACGCCCCCCACCCCCTCACTCCTGTCGGTTCTCTGAAGGGGCCAAACTCTTCTCGGCTCCAGGGTGTCTGCATGCGCTATTTGTTTGGCTGGAGCATGAGCCCGAAGTGGGTGAGAGATTTAGCCGCACCACCGCCCATCCACACACACCATCTACGTGAAACAGTAAGCCTCTTAGGACTTCCAGACAGGTCCTGGCCCCAAACCACCTTCCAACCGTATTGTTGTCCTTTGGTCTCAGGACCTAGAAATTCCAGAGTCTTGGTCACTGAGGCAAATGAGTTAACCTAAAGCCTGATCACCCTTCAAGTCTTAGATGAACATCATTTACTCTGAGTGCCCCACCCCCCTCCATGGCCTCCTCATCCAAATTAGGTCCATTCAAGGTATCCGCAAAGCACTGTTCCAATCATGTGTTTCATTTATTCTTTATTTTACCTGTTCCCTCCCTCCTCATAAACTTTGTGAAGGCAAAGAGCCTGCCTGCCTGGGTTATTATTGTATCTTCTGTCTCAAAATGCTTTTCTGAAGGAAGTCCTTTGCTCAGAACAAAGGCACAATGCAAGTGTGTGTGTGTGAGACAGAGAGAGAGAGAGAGAGAGAGAGAGACAGAAGCAAAGACAGGGAGGGAGGGGAGGGGAGGGAGAGGGCAAAGAATATGGTAGACGAAAATGGCAGAAATGCAGAAAGGCAAGATGTGCAGAGCAGCTCCAAAGCCCTCTGAAAGGGGAAGAGGAAGGAGAGGAGGGAGTACCCAGCAAGCAGCCCTGCCCCGCCTTGCCCTGCTCCTGTAGTTGTCAAGAAAGTCCTGGTACAACTCCAGCTTCCTCCTCTTGCCAAGCACAAAGAAGCCTGTTCAGTAATTGATTTTAGTCCCGGAATGGCAGGCTTTGCAGGGTAAAGAGCCCCAAAGCTGATGAAGGAAAAGGAAAGGGGACTCTGGTGTCCTAACTGCATGCGATGTTTTGAAATGCACAGCGAGGCCGCCTTGCAACACTGTGTTCTCCCTGGGGGCTCTGTTACAAAGGGTGCAGCATGGGTTTGAACTGGGGAGTGGCACTGGGGGGGGGGGGGGGGGG
>NC_043701.1:156667285-156739110 GCF_006229205.1 Suricata suricatta
TATATATATTACCTTGGATACATTTAACAAACATACCCACCTCTCCAAACCCCACCCGCAACCATCTCCTCTGTTCAAGGAGTCTTACCCTTCTACTGGTCTTAAAAGGTATCAGCCAGGGGGCATCTGGCTGGCTCAGTCAGTTAAGTATCCAACTTTGGCTCAGGTCATGATCTCACAGTTCATGAGTTTGAGCCTCATGTTGGGCTCTGTGCTGACAGCTCAGAGCCTGGAGCCTGCTTTGTCTCCATCTCTCCCATGCTCTCTCTCACTCTCTCTCTCAGGAACTGAATAAACATTAAAAAAATTTTTTTAAGTTATCAGTTCCAATTTTCTATGACTTGGGATAGAAACTGAAGATTAATCTAAATATTGGCTTGATATCTACTATGTGTTTCACTGATGTATAAAATATAGTCTCTTCCCTCAATGAGTTTACAATCTAGTTGCTAAGACTCATAACTGAACCACTGAACAATAATGAGAGGTGGTGTAATTAAGTGTCAGACTGGATGGCAGAGATGAACAAAGACAAGGGATAGATGCACTGAAAACAAGCACTGAAGAGAGCAAAGGGCAGCTGCAAAGAGAGAAAGCCGGAGTGATGAATGCACAAAGAGCAACGTAGCCTGGATGTTCAGTGGAAAAATATGAAGCTGGGTTTTACTGTAGTTGAAGGTTTATTTAGGAGTAATAGGCAACAAGTTTATCTTAGGCACTCAGCTGAAATCTTAAATCTGAAAAAAAAAAAAAACTTCTCAGATTTAATCCAAACGCCCTCGTTTTATAGATGGAGAGAGAGAAGCCCAGAGAAGTGATAAGCCAGTCTGTGCCCGAGCCGGGACTAGTGTCCTGGCTTCCCTGACTGCTGCTAGTTCTTTCTCTCTTGTAGTGCACGCTCTGCTTTCAGGGCCAGGCTACTGTAGGGAGACCTTTGAAAGCTAGGCAGAGAGTAGGCTAACGAGATGGGGGAAAGGGGAAGGCTCTGGGGGTTCGTGAACAGGGACGTAACACAAAAGCGGTGCTCACAGAAAAAGTGTGTGGCAGCAGGAAGCAGGATGCTTTGGAGCAGCGGAAGCCAATGGCCAGAGAAGCCTGCAAGGTAGGAGATGTGATAATTCAGTAGACTGTGAAAACGAGGGCCAGATCCTCCCCCTCTGCTCATGCCCTTGTGACGTGATGTGGCAGCACCTCCATGAACGGGCAGTTTACTCTTCCACGGACAGGGTCTGGGTGGGTTATGTGACTGGCTCTGGTTGGTGGAACGCAGGGAAGAATGGTAGAGCAGAGGTCTGCAAAATGCTTGTACCCGGGTCTTGCCCTCTCCCTGCACTTGGAACTGCTCTGCCCCCATGTGGACAAGCCCAGGCTGGCTGGCTGGTGACGAGGGGTCGTGTGGAGCTGTTGTTCTGACTGACCACGGAGGCAGGGTGAGCTCGGGCATGACCAGCTGAGCTGCTCCTGACCCCAGCTCCAAATTAAAGATCCACAGGACCACAGACTAAACACATGGTTGCCGTTTTAAGCCACTATGATCTGGGGTGATGTGTTATTACCCAGAAAAGCTAACTGATCCACCCAGGTATAAGATCATAAGACCTGAACTACAGGGACATCAGTGTAAGGGAAGCAGGAGGAAGGAATGACTGTGACAGAGAGGCTGGCTAGGTATGGCTTTGCAGGTATAGTAAAAGAATGCTTGTATTCAATTCAAAGATATCCTGTAAGGCAAGCCATAAGATACTCCTAAATTACAGAGAACAAACTGAGGGTTGCTGGAGGGGTGCTGGGTGGGGGGTGGGCTAAGTGGGTGATGGGCATTAAGGAGCGCATTTGTTGGGATGAGCACTGGACGTTATGTGTAAGTGATAAATCACTAAATTCTACTCCTGAAATCATTATTACACTCTATGTTAAGTAACTTGGATTTAAATAAATAGATTAAAAAAAAAGAAGGGGGTTAAGATAACCCAAAATATCTTTTTTTTAAATGTTTTTTAATTTATTTTTGAGAGAGAGAGAGCATGTTAGCAGGGGAGGGTCAGAGAAAGAGAGACACAGAATCCAAAGCAGGCTTCAGGCTCCGAGCTAGCGGTCAGCACAGAGTCTGACGTGGGGCTCGAACCCACGAACCATGAGTTCATGACCTGAGCTAAAGCCGGATGCTCAACCGACTGAGCCACCCAGGCACCCCCAAAATATCATTAAATGCAGAGACAAACAGAATCATTTGACATATTTTTTAAAAATGCAATCCCCAGTCCTTTTTTAATTCCCTAGGTCTTTTTACTCACCTCCTCATCTTTTCCAGATCTACACAATAAAACATTTCTTTTTAATTTTTTTAAACATTTATTCATTTTTGAGAGAGACAGAGCATGAGTAGGGAAGGGGCAGGGAGAGAAGGAGACACAGAATTGGAGGCAAGCTCCAGGCTCTGAGCTGTCAGCACAGAACCTGACGTGGGACTCAAACTCATGAATTGTGAGATCATGACCTGAGCCGAAGTCAGACCCTTAACTGACTGAGCCACCCAGGCGCCCCTGCAATAAAACATTTTTGCAAGTGACTGCAACAATGCAGAGTGGTAGGCCCACACCAGATCTACTGAATCAGATTCTGTAAATTAGAGCCTGGGAATCTGCAGTTTCAACAAGCACATCGTTACACTGTTAAACATTTGAAAGCCTGGGAACTACTACTCCAATAAAAGGCTATACTATAAGTGAAAGTTCTCTGACCTAGAAATCATCACTGAAAGGTCCTCTGTTATTAACAGTGAAGCTAGAGTCTGACCTTCAAGCATCTGATGGAGTTCCAACAGGACATGCGCACCCCTTCTTCAGAACATGGGGACCAGACCTGGAGGACCGAACCCTACAGGCCTGGTGCCCATGGCTAGCTTCTTTCAAGTCCCAGAGGAGCCTAAATCACACACAACGTTAAGGGTTAAATTGCCGTCTCCATTATGGAACATCAAGATGGGGTCACAAGAGTAGGTTTCAAGATGGGGTCGAAAGAGTACAAGAGGGATCTGGGATATTTGATACTAAAATGCTTTAAATGTTTACTTGGAGGGGCGCCTGAGTAGCTCAGTTGGTTAAGCATCTAACTTTGGCTCAAGTCAAGATCTTGCAGTTTGTGAGTTTGAGCCCCACCTTGGACTCTCTGCTGACAGCTCAGAGCCTGGAACCTGCTTCAGATTTTGTGTCTTCCTCTCTCTCTGCCCCTCCCCTGCTCTCTCTCTCTCTCTTTCTCAAAAAATAAACATTAAAAACATTTTTAATATAAAAATTTTTTTAAAAAACCAGACACCTAAACTCACACATTCACATTGACTGTATTGGAAATTTCTTTAAAGTCTCAGTATAAAAATGCTACCAATGTGATTCAAATAACATTTGAAAAAAAATCAGCCGATATTGACTAATGAGGTAAATTCTAAGGTGAGGAAAGGTAAACTACGATTGCTACTCATGTACTCTATATCACCACCCTATGGGATATTTTAATTCTGGCCTATGTCATGATGCTTTTTGATACAAATGCTGCAGACCCAGAAATGGCCTGATGTGCAAACAGCTGGGCCTGAACAGGGTGGGGCTCAGTGACACCTTCTGGGCCCTCGCCCTGTCACAAAGCTCTCGTTTCTTCCCCGCTATGAGGACAGATGAGTTCTGAGAATCCCTTGCTCTCACCCCAACATGGAGCAACATTCGCTTCTACCTCCATAATGAGGCCAGCTTTGGAAGCTCTTCCAGTGATGTCTGGGAGCCCCTTCCACAGCTCCACCCAGGATTTTCTCACTGCCGCAGTGACTTGGGGGCTCCTGTGCAGGGTCTCTCACACAGCAGAAAATATCCTGAGATAGGGACCATTTTCTTCCTGTGTTAAAGCCCCTCAAAACCTCCGGGGCTATATTTTCTGAGAGGTGACGCTGGTTCCTGGCGTGCTACCTCTGTTCCATCAACGTTCCACAAGGTCCGTGTCCAATTTCAGGCCCACACGCCTCTTGCTGTCAGCGCAGCGTCAGTGTGGCTGGGGTAGAGGCCAGCATGACTGTGCTGCAAATACAACATTAATGAGAGGAAGACAAGCGGTTTCCCATGGAAACTGCAGAGGAAAACTCTTTGCAGTCCAGATAGGCTTTGATAACTACAGGTCATCTTCAGCTCTTCCCAGAACAAGTGAGGTCAGCGTACTGAAAGCCAGCTTATGGCACAAAGCTGAAATATTTCATTCCTTCAAAGCAAGTCAGAATCTTAAAGGCCATATCTTACAAGAAATCTTGTAACTAAGCCACCATTCTAAAACAAATACAAAGGTAAAGGCTCTTTCCCTTTGATGTTTGGCAGCTGTTAGCTTGTCTTCACTCAGAGGTCTGGAAGGAATTCTTGTGGTGTCATGTGAGGGGGTCAGTTTGACTGCCCAACGGCTCAGGGGGGAGAGAATTCCAGGCCAGCTCTGCACCATCAGCACAGAGCCCAGCGTGGGGCTCAAACCCACAATCTGTGAGACCATGACCTTAGCCAAAGTCAGATGCCTAACTGACTGAGCTGCCCAGGTGCCCCTGTTTTTTTTTTTTTTTTAAGTAGGCTCCATGCCCAACGTGGGGCTTGAACTTAAGACCCTGAGATTTGGGCTTGTATTTTCTACCAACCAAGCCAACTAGGAGGCCTTGTTTGCTTTTTCTCATGGCTACATGAAACTTCCACATAGTGGCATCCCACTCCTTTCAAATGGACCAGTAGAAGGTCCCTGAAAATGAAAAGTATTTCTCCAGTTTGAAGACAATCTTGATAGACAAAGTACTAGCCAGCCACTCAAACTGTAACCTCGGCTACTCTTTTGGTCTGCTGTTAGCTCTTTGGGAATATATCCTAAGTTTTCAAGTGAAACTTGAAAGATCACCCTCTACCAAATGTGGCAGGGTGTATTTTCCAAGGACGTTTGCAATCATGTCTCTTGTATTACATGTTCTACAATTTGACCTTGCCACTGTTCCATGAAAAGGTGGAGTCTAACTCCTCTTCTCTCAATCTGGGCAGGCTTATGATTGCTTCAACTGACAGAACACGATGGAAAAAATGGTATGTTCTAAGGTAATCAGAAAAGGTGATGCATTGGGGTGCCTGGGTGGCTCAGTCAGTTAAGTGAAACCAAGTGAAACTCTTGGTTTCAGCTCAGGTTACGATCTCACAGTTCGTGGGATCAATTTCCCTAGTTGGGCTCTGTGCTGACAGTTTGGAGCCTGCTTGGGATTCTCTCTCTCCCTCTCCTAATTCGAACACACTCTCTCTCTCAAAATAAATAAAACTTAAAAAAAAAAAAGAAAAGAAAAAGAAGGTGATACATCTTCCTTATTGCTCAATGGGACATTCGCACTTGGAGACCTGAGCCACGTATGAGAAGTCTAACTACCTTGAGGCTACCGTGCTCTGAGGAGGCTGAGCCACAAAGAGCCACGGATTGGTGCTCTAGTTGGCAGTTCTCATCTTTGAATCAGCCCAGCCCAGGCGCCAGCTGTGAGCAAAGGAGCCTTCAGATGATTCCAGCTCCCAGCCGTTAAGTCAGCCTCCCATCTAAGGTATCATGGAGCAGAGAGAGGTCATCCCCATGATGCCTTGTACAAATTCCTGACTCACAGAATCTGGGAGCACCGTGTGGTCGTTTTAAGCAGCTACCTTTGGAGTAATACGTTATATGACTACAGCAAGTGGACCATCATCTCTCCACCTAACCCTGCCACCATCATCTCTCATTTGTTTTTCAAAAATACATTTCCATGGCTTTTTTTTTTCTTAATCTAAGGAGACAGAGCAAACTCCCTTCAACAGCTGCTGGTCAAAATGACGTCCATTCCCAAGAGCACACTCAGAAGTGCTACTTAAAGGAAACACATGTAGACGCTATGGGCCTCAGGCCATGGTTGAACACATTTGACTAGAAACTTCTACCTAGTCCAAATAATTGATACTGTCACCACCTGGGACAGCGCTGGGATCTTCATTTACAACTTCCATAACTAGCCATGCTAAGTAATAGTCACCTCGCACATCCACTGACCCAAAAACAAATCATGGTCATTGAGAAAAATCTAGTTTAATACAGTATAGCCAGGGCTAAGGAAGACTGAAAACCCATCACTTTAATAAGGATGTAAACCAGTATGCATATCAGTTACCATAAAAAATCCTTTTAAAGAGAACAGGCAGCCTAGGAGTTCAGGCTTCAGCTATGCATATGGAATCGAGTCACAAACGCAAGAAGATTCATGCTTTTAAACAGACACCCACCCTTTCTGCTCTTTTCATAGATGAATTGCAAAGAATCAACCCAAACATTTATGTAAAAGAAAATAACATTTTGTCCCTGAAATGAGTACACCATTGGTCTGCACAACAGACTACATCCCTGCTATCTTTATTTTCTTCTGACCCAGATATTTCCAAATAGAACTTGGAGACAGAAATGGTAACTTTTATTTGTATTCAATTTATCTTTTTTTCAGATTTTATAAATCAAACTTGTTAAAAAAAATACTTACGCATTCACCATAACTTGTGTCCAAATTCAGAGGATTAAAAACAAACTAAGTAACAGGGGCGCCTGGGTGGCTCAGTCGGTTAAATGTCCTGTCCGACTTCGGCTCAGGTCATGATCTCACGGTTTGTGGGCTCGAGCCCCGCATCAGGCCCTGTGCTGACAGCTAGCTCAGAGCCTGGAGCCTGCTTCCGATTCTGTGTCTCCCTCTCTCTCTGACCCTCCTCTGTTCATGCGCTCTCTCTCTCTCTCTCTCTCTCTCTCTCTCTCTCTCTCTCCAATAAATAAAAACAGTAAAAAAAAAAAATTTAAAAAAACAAACTAAGTAACATAAAGAGGAACAGATTTTCAAGGTAAGAATATTGTTTTGAGGCAGCCAGCTTTGCCCGCATATACCTTTACATTGTTCCTCCAAACCCTCCCCAGAGTATGGATGTCTTGTCAAAGTTCTTTTAGTTATAAAAGCAGCAGTCTTAGGTTTTCAGAACCCTAAAGAGAAGAAAAGGAAGACTTTGATGAACAAAAATTAGGCTTGTAAGAAACCTAAAACAACAAGTCACACATTCTTTTTTAAACGGCTTAGGTGAGCTTGAAATAACCTTTTTTTCTCTTATAAATCTGCAAGTGTTTTTACTATAAATCTCACTTGAACCAGAGAGTAAAAAAGAAAAAAGAAAAAAAATAAACAAAAGTGGGTTGCTACTAGATAAATGTCTTATTTAGGAAGCGTGGTGGGGCGATTAGATCTAAGAAACTGGGAAGAAAATCCTGACACCAGAAGGAGGATGGTAAAAAACAAAAAACAAGAAAACTCCCCCCAAACCAAGAAACAAGCAAACAAAAAAAACCTTGGGGGTGACGGAAACGGCCACGATACTATTCCGTTTTATGAAAAAGAAAGTGCCTGGACCGGGTTCTACTAAAGCCGAGTTACCCGTGCGGGTATCCAAGCAATTCGGAGATGCTCTCCAGCACGGGTGCCACCATGAACCGAGACATCTCATTCCCCAAGCCTCGTCGTGTGGGACGTCTCTCCACCAGAGTGTGAGAGGCGGACTCAGGACAAACAAAGCCCTAGACCCAACTAACAACACTTCCTAGTCGATTTCCCACCCCGTTCTTGCATCCCAGCACCGATCCTTCCCTCTACCCGACCTCTGCTCTCCAGCCCGGACCAGGTCTCGGCTCACACATCCACTCCGGACACAGCCCCCACCCACCCGCTCGCTAAGCCGGGTACCGTGGGCTCTCTCAGACCTCGGCCCCAGCGGTAGAGACTGGAGGTCCAGGTTTGGCACCCCATGGACCCCACCCTCTGGTCAGCGCGTCCTGGGTGGAGTCACGATCCCCAGTCCTTCATCTCGGGATGATCTCCTCAGTCCCTTCCTCACCCACCACACTCTCCTGGCCCCCTCCTTCCCGCGATGCCAGCCAACCTGAGCTCCGCCTTTCGGGATGACAGTCACGCCCCGACGAGGGGGTCCAGCGGCCGGGACCGCAGCTCCGCCGGTAGCGCCCCTGCCACCTGCCTCTCCACAACCTCCACCAGCGCCTGCCCCACTTGACGCCGCCATCCCCGGAGGCCACACTGGGCGCAATTCCCGCTGCCCATTGGCTGTTACCTAGGCAACCTGGAGCAACGCCACTCTCTATTGGTCCAGCGCGAACTCTGCGCCATCTTTGTGCGGGGCGTAGTGTCTGGCTCTCAGGGGTGGGGCTGATCCATCCATGATCCCACCTTGGTCACCCTGGTGGAGACCTCAGGTCTTGCCTACCCAGAGACCGCCTCGCCTAAATGTCACATGAAAACAAAACTAAACCTGAGTCAGAAGCAACAGTGACCACTATCTCAAGGGGTTCCGATCCTGTGCAAATCTTAAGTGTTGTAAATGGCCCCTCTCTGGAGTTTAAGGACAGAACCCAAATCTGGCTTTTGAAGTTCAGCTTTCTAAATGGTAACATGCTAGACTAGGCAACTGTAGTTGAATGAGCGTCAACCCCGTGCCAGCACTGTGATATCGGGATACTTCTGCATTCATTCGTTGTTAAGATTTGTGTTGTTGTCATTACTCAGATCCTTTGTGTTTAAAATATAGTGTTAGGGGTGGCTGGATGGCTCAGTCCTTAAGCCCAGACTGTTGATTTCGGCTTCAGGTCAGGAAGATGAGATGGAGCCCCTCCTGTGGCTCTGTGCTGAAAGCACGGATCCTGCTTGGGATTCTCTTTTTCTCTCTCTGTCTCCCCAAATCTCAAAAAATAAACATTAAAAAAATATATATAGGGGGCCCTGGGTGGCTCAGTCGGTTAAGCCTCCGACTTCGGCTCAGGTCAGATCTCACGTTCGTGGGTTCGAGCCCCACCTCAGGCTCTGTGCTGACAGCTCAGAGCCTGGAGCCTGCTTCCGGTTCTGTGTCTCCTTCTCTCTCTGCCCCTCCCCCTCTCATGCTCTGTCTCTCTCTGTATCAAAAATAAATAAAACATTTAAAAAATTAAAAAAATAAAATACAGTGTCAAGGTTGGAGCAAATCCTCCAAATACCGTGCACGCCAATCCGTTTATCCATATACAGTATTTATTTACTGAACAAAGTGAATGCAGCTAGAAAAGACATGATTGTTGCCCTACTCCCTCGATATGGAGAAGAAAAGTTCATTCATACACATGGAAAAATTCAAGACTATATTTAATTAATAAAAGAAGGCAAGCTCCTGAAGAGAATAAGCAAACTGCTTCTCTGATTTGGCCGTTTCCTCATCTGTGGAATAGAAAACGAAAATAATAATAATAATAATAATAATAATAATAATAATAATAATAAAGACTCCCCAGGACTTGTTTGACAGTCCGGTGAATAAATGCTCAATAAACAACAGTTTTACATTGTTTTAAAAGACTTGTATTCTGTGTTCAAATCCCATGCCTGTCACCAAGTGTGTGGGGCTTCAAACAAGTCATTAAGCTCTCCGGCCTGTAAAATGAGATTGGACTAGCAGACCTATAAGATTCAATGAGCTCTAACACTCAATGGTTAAACATGCTAAACTGTGTGGTACTGACTATAGTTATAATTAGTTGTTGAGAGAATGGAGTGTCAAGAAAATAGATCTTATTAAATTGAAGAATGTATATTAGAAAATTTGATGAAATAAGGATAGATTGTGGTTAAACTATGGAGAAAAACTAGGGGGAAGATATGTTTTGCAAAATGTAGTGTTTTGAATGGGCAAATTCATAGACACACAAGGTAGAATAGAAGTTACCAGGAACTAGAGAAGGAGGGAGTTATTGTTCAATAAGTATGGAGTTTTTATTGGATGATGAAAAAGTTTTGGGTGTAGGCAGTGGTGATGATTACATGATATTGTGAATGTATTTAATGTTACTGAATTGTACACTTGTGAAATGGTTAAAATGATAAATATCATGCATATTTTACTGCAGTGAAAATGTTTTCTTTTCAAGAGAGCTCATGAGCTGGGGAGAGGGACAGAGAGAGAGAGAGAGAGAGAGAGAGAGAGAATCCTAAGCAGGCTCCACACTGATCTCAGAGCCTGATTTGGAGCTTGACTCCTTGATCCTGGGATCGTGGCCTGAAGAGAAATCAAGACTCAGACGCTCAACAGACTGAGCCACCAGGCATCCCCAAAATATAGTTTCTTTATCAGAGAAGTGACATATGGAAACCAATGTTGTTGTTGTTGTTGTTGTTGTTGTTAAAATTTTAGCTCAGTCTCCTCATTTTTCATGTTTATTTGTTTTTGAGAGAGAGAATAGGGGAGGGGCAAAGAGGAGGGAGACAGAGGATCCAAAGTGTGCTCTGCGCTGACAGCAAAGAGCCCTATGCAGGGCTTGAACTCATGAACTGTGAGACCATGACCTATGCTGCAACTGGATGCTTAACCAACTGAGGCACCCAGGAACCCCAAGGAAACCAGTGTTTTAAGAAGAATAATCTGGTAGTGATACTCAGAGATAATCAGAGAAATTGGAAGCAGAGGAACAAACTCATAAGCTATTTTAATAATATAGCTAAGACATCTTGAGAGTCTCAAAAGTAACGTAGTATCAGTGAAAGTGGAAAGAAAGAGATATTTAATAAGAAGCAATACAGTGTTAAGAGCATTGAGTTAGTGTGCCTGGATTTGGATCCAGCTCTGCCACTTACCAGCTGCATGATCAGAGGCAAGTTACTTTACTCAGTTTCTAACATCATAGGAGCTGTAATGCCAGTTACATGTAACCAGTTATATTCATGTAATATACAAAAAACAATGTCTGGCATGTGCTTAGCATTTGGTAAGTGCTAGCTTTTCACAGGTAATAGGGAATGTATTGATGCCAGCCCCCTTTTTTTTTCAGTAAAAGGAAAATCAAGTTCTAAGAGGTAGATTCAGAAATAAATTCTGAGAGTTTTCCACAGATAAGATCCAAAATTCAAGGGAGAACTCTAAATCTTGCAGCTTTCCTTGACAGTTTGAAGCTTAGGAAGTAAATGAGATCAAGAATACAAAGAGATCATCTCTGTGACTATGACCCCTTGGACACAAGAGACAAGTACTACTGAATTATTTGATGTCTGTATAGGAAAAGGAAACACGTCTTGTAATTGAAAGGGGAAACTGTATGGACCTCTGCCTAAAATGGTCTGCATGGCAAAAACAAAACAAAACAAAACAAAACAAAACTTTAAGACATTGTGATACATACAATTAAATAATACGTTGTTTTGTGTGCTTGGGGGGCTTGACTCTTGGTTTTTGCTCAGATCACGATCTCAAGGTTTGTGGGTTTGAGCCCAGCATCAGGGTCTGAGCTGGCAGTGCAGAGCCTGCTCGGGATTCTCTCTTTCTCTCTCTGCCCCCCCATCTCAAAATAAATAAATAAACTTAAACAAACAAACAAACAAAAATCCCCAAATAAACAAGTTGTTTCAATTCAGTACTTCTACTAGCTGTGGCAATAATTTGATTCAAAAAAGGATTATTATGAAGCATTGGTTACGATTTAGCTGGTCATCTCCTGTGAAAATCCATGCTCTAGTCTTCTGGTTATTTTAAGCACAAAACAAAAACAACATCAACAATAAAAAAGCTACCATTTGTTGAGTGTACTAACCACTGTGCTAACTAAGTGTTTTACATACATTCTCTTAATTCTTATTTGAGGAAGGGATAATTCCCATTTTACAGATGAGAAAATAGAGGCTTAAGTGTGCAGATGGGGTTCAAACTCAAATGACTCAAATTCTTTCTTTCCCCCGCTTCCCTCCAGTAATCTGATTACATTATTCCTTTAAGATTTAGTTCATAGCACATGCCCCTTCAAGGCCTTTGCTGACTTTCCAGCCTACTCCAAAATCCTGAACTTCTATTGTGGAGTTTTCAGTTTTCATTGTTGGCTCCTCTTCTGCTCAGAGAGCTGCATGTCTTCAGCTTGCTCTTCTTTCTCTTTTCCACTACTAAAAATATACTGAGTCCCTATTGTGTCTAGACACTGAGGTTTTACAGTGATGAATAAAACAGTCATGGACTTTTACCTCATGGAACTTTTTAGTCTAATAAGACTGTATTCGATTAACAAATAAGCATTGAGCATCCAGGCCAGACACAGTGTAAATTGCATTAGAACTGTGATTTTATAAAACCTTTTTAGGTAGATTAGGTATTTTTCTTTGCTTCATTTTGGTCTCGCTAGCATTTTAGAACATAGTAGGTGCTCAATAAATATTTTATGAATGAGTTCATGATTGAATGAATGCAGATACAAAGACTCGATTTCTCCAGTTTCACAGTGGGTTGGTTCATAGCAGGGACTAAACAAATGACTGATTAGGTAGGCTACTTTATTGAAAGTTCCCAAACACAGGTCAGCAATTGGAAGCTAAGGGCGGGGCTGAGCTGGTAAGAGCAGGGGGCGTGTCTGACCTGGGGCTGGCTCCTGGAGCATGCGCGGTCTTCATCGACGGTGACGGGCAAAAAATGCGGAGGGCGTGATTACGTAGACGGTTCTGATTGGCTACCGTTCGCGCGCGAGGGGTAGTGCCTGCTCGTCGCCAAGTAAACAGGCTAGGTAGGGGCGGGACCGGCAAGGCGCCGCGACCTGGTTGGTCAGGCGGGGGTTGGGGGTGTAGCGGATTGGTCCCTACGCGGGGCTCAGCTGTGTGGAGCGCACCGGGACCCGGAGCCGGCGGCCTGAGGGATGGACGAAACGAGCCCACTGGTGTCCCCTGAGCGGGCCCAACCCCCGGACTACACCTTCCCGTCCTCCTCCGGCGCTCACTTTCCGCAGGTGCCGGGGGGCGCGGTCCGAGTGGCGGCGGCGGCCGGCCCGGCCCCCTCTCCGCCGGGCTCGCCAGGCCACGACCGGGAGCGGCAGCCACTGCTGGATCGGGCTCGGGGTGCGGCGCCCCAGGGCCAGACCCAAACCGTGGCGGCGCAGGCCCAAGCCCTGGCCGCTCAGGCGGCGGCGGCAGCGCATGCCGCGCAGGCCCACCGCGAGCGGAACGAGTTCCCCGAGGACCCCGAGTTCGAGACGGTGGTGCGGCAGGCGGAGCTGGCCATCGAACGCTGCATCTTCCCGGAGCGCATCTACCAGGGCTCCAGCGGAAGCTACTTCGTCAAGGACCCTCAGGGGGTGAGAGCGGGGAGGGGGCTGCCGCCGCTGTCTTCGGGCGGGTGGGCCTGTCCGGGGGAATTAGCAGCTTCTCACACCCATGGGGAGAAGGGGGGTTGAAAGGCTGCAAAAGGGAGAAGCTTCACAGTGCAGAGCCCCTTGGCAAGATTTTGGAATGCCCCTGAGGACTGGAGATGGAGAAGTTCTGCGGAATGAAGAAATAAATCAGAACCTATTTGGTGGGGGAGGAGTGAGCGGAGAATGAAAAGAGGAAATTGACCAGATACTGGCGAGGGGACCAGCGATGTAGTGGGACAATCGGTTTCTCGACAGAGACGCTCGGGGAGATGCTGCTTTCTAGTAGGTTCCTTAGCTTTAAACTACAGAGACTGCTTGCTATTCGGCCATTGTCCTACAGATGTGAGCTTTGGGCCCATTTCCTCTTTTTGGACCGCACCAGCGTTGTCTCTGTTCATTGAGGAGGACGGGTGACCCATCAGGGCCTCTGAGGGTTCAGTTCCAGCCTTCTGTGTCGTGGGCATGTCTACCACTGCCCCAGATCTCTTACTGGCAAACGTCGGTGATGAAGTGGGTGGACTTAACCAGTTTCATCTGTTTTGATTATTGCTCACTTCTGGGAAGTTGTTCAAATTCTTTATGTCTCCTCAGTAAAGAATGTCGAGTTTTAGAAACACAGGACTACCTGCTACACTTTCATTTCTCTCCTAGGACTATCAGCAGTTTGCTTTTTAGCTAAGGCAAAATGTTTGCTGACCTTTATTTTGTCCCCTGCATGTGTATAAAGGGGGATGGGGATGGGATGGGTTGGGACGGGGACATGGGGTGACCAGGGGCAGCTGAGAGGTGACCTTTATTCTTTGGATAGCTGCAGAAGAATTTAAGGCATATATATCAAACCAGAGGTATCATTGGAATATCAGTGGGTCAAATAGTGTTAACTTTTCCCTGTCAGAGTTCTTGGATAGGTCAGAATGGTTTATTGGAGAAATGTATTATTGTTATACTTATTAAAATGATGGTTGTCAGATCCCCCACAGATTTTCCCTGCATCTCTGCTGTGTGAACTCTTTATATTTTGGTGGTGTCTGTCCTGATAGGAGTGCCGAGTGGCCAAGAAGGACTGACTTGTAGCTCTTGGTTAGGTTCATTTAATGATCTGGTCATTCTTCCAGATGTTGTGGTCCCTGAATTGTGAAGAACCAGAAAGCAATACTGCCATCAACTCAGTTAACATAAACTGAGTCGGGGACAAGGTAGGGAAAACTTTGAGACTAGTAAGTCTTTCCAAGTCCCTCAAGAAAAGGAAGCCGTGAGTTAAATTGAAAGCTCAAAGGAGAACCATTACTTATAGAAGAAAAGTGGGTCTCCTGAGGTCTAAATGTTAGCAAGATGCTTTCATTTTTATTTAAGTGGGGGTTTTTTTGTTTATTTTACTTTTTTTTATAATAGTTTATTGTCAAATTGGTTTCCATATAACACCCAGTGCTTCTCCCAAGTGCCCCCCTCCATGACCATCACCCCCTTCCCGCCCTCCCCCTCCCCCTTCAGCCCTTGGTTTGTTTTCAGTATTCAATAGTCTCTCATGATTTGTGTCCCTCTCTCTCCCCAACTCTCTTTCCCCTATTTTACTTTTTAATTAAAAAAAATTTTTTTTAATAGCTTGTTGTCTGATGTAAGAAGGAGCTGATTATCTCTGATAGGTAGAGGAGCTGTTGGAAGGTTTTTGTCTTTCTTTCATGACACTGTTCCAGTTTGGTTGGAAGTGTGTCAGGTCAGCTGAGAAGTGACCTGTCAGGTCAGCTGAGAAGTGACCTGGTGCTCTGACAGGTGGGAGTAATAAGATCATTCACTTCTACCTGGCAGGTAGGTATTACTGCCTCTGTGCATAGGCCACGGAGAATGACAGACTATGGGTATATTTCTTGGTGATTTGCAGGATCCCAAGATCTTAAATTTCCTGGCCACTCTCCTTTCTTAAAGAGGAAGTCAAAACACATATGCCTTGACAAAACTTATTAATATAACCATCTTTGTCCTATTGAGCAAAATGTGGTTCAGAGCAGAGGACCACTTCCTAAATGCTGTGGTGGATTAGATTACGGACCACAGAGTCACTGTAGTTGTTCGTGTGATCGTTGGCCCTGCTCCAAATGAGTTTATTTATTTTATTTAACAAATGCATAGATAGCACTTACTATATGCTAGGTACTATTTTAAGTGCTTTACAAATAATAATTCACTTAGTACTTTTAACACCTTTGGAGGTAGGTGCTATTATTATCCCACAGATGACACTGAGACACATAGGATAATTAATTTGCTTAGGGTCCTAATGGCTAGTGAGTGGGAGGCAGGATTCAGGCCTACTGCCTCTAGAATTCATGCTCCTAACCACTACACTATGCTGCCTCAAAGTTAGTCAGTCATCTGAATTTTTGGTTTCTCTTTTTGTCCACCATATTGGTTAGGATTAAATTGGGCTATGTGTGAGAAAACTTAAAACAATAGTGATTTGAATAAAAGTACATTTAACTCTCCTAGAAGAAGTCTATAGGCTGCTTAGGGTTGGCATGGCAATATGAACAGCGTGCCTCCTTCCGTCCAGCTGATGGGCCATCTCTAGAATGTGGCTTCCACTGCATGATCCAAGATGGCTACTCAGACTGCAGACATCTTGTCTGTTTTTCAGCCAGTTGGAAGAAGCAAAGGAAGAGGGAGAGTATGTCCTCTTCCTTTAAGACGTTTCCTAGAAGTTACACCAGACTCTTTTTTACACCCCGTTGTCCAGAACTTAACTGCAGTAGTGGCGGGGAAGTACAGTCTTTATTTTGCCCCACTAAAAAACCAGGAGTCCCACATCCAAAGAAGAGGGGGGAACAGAGTGTGGGGAAACCAGCTGTTTCTGCCATAGCTGCTTTTGGAGCTAGAGAGGCTAGAAGGTTTTTGAAGATAATAACCCCGATTCCGTTTCCCAATTTAGGATGGTTTCTCCCTCAGGGCAAGCAAATGAGGACCTAGAACAGTAAGATAGAAAAGGCTAGATCAGAAGGCATGATAGAGAGGGCTCATATTATTCTCCTCACTTGTATTCTTGTGCTTCTGGTCTTATGCTCAGTCACCTAGGAAAATATTTTTTGAGCGTTTTTTATTTGCAAGGCTAGTAATATTAGATGGTCACATTCCAAGAATCATAGAATAGCATGTGATTCTCTAGTTTACTAAGAAGATTACATTCGATATCCCACATGAAAGCCCCTGACGTGGTTCCTGTTGCTTAGCAGGAGTTCAGAGTGTTTTGGTTTTTATTAAGTTGTGTGCCCACTGGCCATTGGATTAGGCTTTCTCGGATACATGGCATTGAATAAAGCAAAAGGAGTATAATTTTGAGATGGTTTCCTGACCACTGAGAATAGTAATTTATTAGATAATGCTAACTGGTATTTGCTTCAGAATTTTATAGATACTGCTCACATGCGCTGGGAACTAGGCCTTGTACCAGTAATTTTCAATCTTTCAAACAAACTTATATATCAAGAGTTTGTCATGAAAATGATACAGGTTTTTTTTTTCATTTTTCAAATAAAAAATGTTATTGAATGAGCTTCTTCCAACTACCTTTGCCTCCCAAGAAATTCTGATGTCCTTACCTGTGGTTGAAAGTAACACTGATAGCTCAATAAAGAATAAAGATCTCAAACAGAAGAATTATTATTTTTTACCTAAATGTTAAGAGGCAGTCAAGTTTGTATGTCATATTTAGATGTAGTTCCTGAAATTTTTTTTTAATGTTTATTTATTTTTGTTGGAGAGAGAGAGAGACAGAGCACGAGTTGGGGATGAGCAGAGACAGAGATGCAGAATCTGAAGCAGCTCCAGGCTCTGAGCTGTCAGCACAGAACCCGACATGGGGCTTGAACTCACAAGCCATGAGATCATGACCTGTGCTGAAGTCGGATGCTCAACTGACTGAGCCACCCAGGTGCCCCTGAGATTTTTAAGCATCATTACTGTCTGTTCTAGGGACCTGTCCCAGACCACAAGTTGTAATGGATGAGGCAGGTTGGGTCATTGGCCTTGGATAGGAGGATAAACACAGGCTAAACCTCTTCTACTGCATTCTATTTGGATCCCATCTTCTTTCAGGTCTCATACATTGGAATAGCCCATCCCTCCCTTCTCTGAGAGTTAACATGTAAATAGGGCTTCTTTGCCTAAACAGCCAAGTCAAGCAGTGCTGTTTCTATCCAGCTGCTAATACCGGATGCAGGAGTTCTCAGAGAGCGGCCGAAGGACCTATAGGCATCCTTTTAGAGGTCCATAGGTCAAAATTATTTTTAATGCAATTTTAAGACTATTTGCCATTTTCATTCTCACTTCCTTATGAGTGTACAGTGGAGATTTCCAGAGGCTACATGATGTGTGATATTGAAACAGACAGAATATTAAAGAAGATGTGAGAAAACAATTGCCTTTTATAAGCCAGACACTAGGGAGATTTGCAAAAATGTAAAACAGTGCCTGCCTTCTCACTAAAAATTGTTTCTGAAAATAGTTATTTTTCATGAAAACATGTCACTGATGTTAATTGTAATAGGTTTAGTTTTATTATTAAGTGAATTAACAGCCATAACATTTCAATTTTAATTTCTAATACAGCAAATGTAGATTTTACATTACCTGCAAAAGTTTTGGGGTCTTTTAATAATTTTTAAGAGTTTAAAGGGATCTTGAGACCAGAATATTTGAGAGCCAGCAGCTTTATGTTTACCAAATTAAACAAAAAACTTTTTATTAAAAGTTATGTCTGTGGGGCATCTGGTTGGCTCAGTCGGTTAAGCGTCCAATTTCAGCTCAGGTCATGATCTCATGGTTTGTGGGTTCGAGCCCCGCATCAGGCTCTGTGCTGACCGCTCAGAGCCTGGAGCCTGCTTTGGATTCTGTGTCTCTCTCCCACTCTGCCCTTCTCCCGCTCCTGCTTTGTCTCTCTCTCTCTCTCAAAGTAAAATAAAGACATAAAACAACTTTAAAAGTTATGTCTGTCTGTTTCACTGTGGAACATGAGTGATGTGTGTTAAGCTATCTTAAATGTTAGCATAGATAATCCTCTTCTCTTTAGGGCTGCTGGATAGATAGGAGAAGCCCTTTGAGTTCCAGGTCTGTCAGTATTTGGTTGTGGGTGCTGGCACTAGCTGGTGAGTGGTCTTTTCCTGTGTGGTTCTGTTTTTATCCCCAGCTTCACTGACTGCTGTTGCCTAAACAACCTATACCTCACCGTCTTCATTAAAGGAGGGTTAGTAAGGGGTTGTTAAGGAAAGGCTTTTTTAAAAGATTGGCATCAGGGGTGCCTGGTGGCTCAGTCGGTTAAGCATCTGACTTCAGCTCAGGTCATGATCTCCCAGTTCACGAGTTCTAGCCCCATGTCGGACTTTGTACTGACAGCTCAGCTCAGAGCCTGGAGCCTGCTTCGGATTCTATGTCTCACTCTCTTTCTGTCTCTCCCCTGCTAGTTCTGTCTCTCTCTGTCTCTCTCTCTCAAAAACAAATAAAACATAAAAAATATATATCAGCACTAGGAGTGCCTGTTTGGCTCAGTTGGTTGAGCATCCCTGACTCTTGATTTTGGCTCATGTCATGATCCCAAGGTTGGGGGCTCAAGCCCTGCGTCAGGCTCTGTGCTGAGCGTGGATCTTGCTTAAGATTCTCTCTCGCTCCCCACCTCTGCTTCTCTCTCCTGCTCTCCTGCTCTCTCTGTCTTTATAAAATAAAATAAAATAAAATAAAAATAAAATAATATATATTTGCATCAAGCCAAAGCTTACTACTAAATGTAATAAAGGAATTGACAGTATAGTAGGGAAGAGAGAAAGAAGACAGTGAGAAAAATCAGGCAGTAGTTATTTTCTTTCTCAACCAAATAATGGTGGGTGTCTTTCTAATTTGAGTGGTTTTAGGGTTTGTTTTCTGTGAAGTAGGAGAGTATCTGTGAGTATTCAGGAACACAGTTGAAAATGTGAAGTTCATGTTAGGTTTGGAAATTAGGCCCAAGAGTGTTATGTATCACTTGGCAAGCCTGCAGTGCTCACGCAAATGAGGTACTGAGCAAACAGAATTGAATTGAAGTGAGGCCACACTTAGTCCTGAAAGGCACTTGTCTTCCTTTCTGCTTAATATCCTTCTGCTCCTCCATCCTTCCCACCCACCATTCTTCCGTTTATCTAGTCCGCACGTCATCGTTTAATGAAACCTTGTGATACTGAGATAATGATGATAACTAATGCTTTTAGAATTGTTGACATGCTTTCTGATTCTCCTTATGTTGGAAGGAAATAGAGAAGTTTGAGAGGTCAGTCTATAAATGATGCTCTGGTTGCAATTTTGGCCTTCGAGTTCTGCTTTCCTTTTTTTTAACTTACATGTTTTTCTTTATTTTTTTATTTTTGAGAGAGTGAGTGTGTGTGTGTGAGAGAGAGCGAGAACGCATGAGTGGGAGGAGGGGCAGAGAGAGAGGGGAACAAAGGATCTGAAGTGGGCTCTGCACTGACAGCAGCGAGCCTGACACAGGGCTCAACGAACCTTAAGATCCTGACTTGAGCTGAAGTCAGACGCCCTACTGACTGAGCCACCCAGGTGGCCCAGAGTTCTGCTTTCTTTAATGGAAGTATTTAAGCCTCAGTCTCGGTAGCTGGAAAATACTAATAGAAGGAATGTCTCAGTCTTCCCTCCACTGGAGACCAGTTTGATGAACTCCACATTGTACCTGAATTAAACTGACTCTTGCGTTGTAGGACATGCCTCAAATTGTCCTGTGGTTTTACTGCCCAGTTCCAGAGAGTTACAGTGGACTCATGAGTCATTCTGTGAGTGACAGGAACCCCTTGCCACAGTTGCTGTGTGGTTCTGAGCCCATGGTTCCAGGGGTCCAGAGACAGGAAGATTGCTCACTTAGCCCTTTTGCTAGCCATTTTGGATAAGAATGTAATTCTGAAGACCTAGGATATGAATATATGCACTTGACTTCTCCCAGTGAATATGAAGGGTTTTTGTGTGTAAGAATAAATTGATTTCCTTTGGAGGGAGGAGAGTTCTGTGTTTTTCTTGCCCTTTCAAATTCTTGCAAGTCTTCCCAAAAGAAGTAGCCTCCAGATGGACCAATTATTGGAGACATGCACCTAGCCAATTCCTAATAGCAGTACATACTTAATGCAGGCAGATGGGTGCATGTTTTCTGCTGTGACCTGCCTGTTAGGAAATGTCTTATGACCCAGACTAGCTTGAGTTGGCAGTGGGTGAGGGGAGAGGGAGAGTCATATCATATGAAGATGAATCACTGGGACGGCATATATACTTTTCTTCCTCTTCTTCATATTTACCAGTTTGGGGACTGGAGAGAATGAGATAAATGTGAAATAATCTTGGACGGCTGCCTGGCCTGGGGAAGAAAACCTCAGGAGGGAGGCCCATTGTGTCTAGTTTGCCGCAGCATCCCGTATTTCCAAGGACCTCTGAGGACTAAGTTACCACCTGCAAGAGAAGGTGGATTTTAATCTTTGGGGCCTCTCAGATCCTGATCTCTTGCCTATCAGAGTTACTTAAAAGAACCCCCTTCTAACCCAGTAGCAGATTCTTTTACCTGCTGTGATTTCCCCCTTCAATTGCTTTCTTAGTTTGTCCTTCCTAAACTTCTTAAGGTTTTGTTAATACCCTGGGAGTGGAATAGTAAGGCTGCTTGAGGAAATGAGCCGTTGATGAAGGAGTTCTCTCTCTCTTTTTTTTTTTTAATGTTTATTTATTATTGAGACAGAGAGAAACAGAGCATGAGCAGGGGAGGGCCAGAGAGAGAAGGAGACACAGAATCCGAAGCAGGCTCCAGGCTCTGAGCTCTCAGCACAGAGCACGACATGGGGCTCAAACCCACAAACTGTGAGATCATGACCTGAGCCGAAGTCGGATGCTTAACTGACTGAGCCACCTAGGCGCCCCGAAGGAGTTTTCTTAATCTCATTCCATAATACTTTACTACTTTCCTCTCAGCTGAGTCTTCACCTAATTGATGTAGAGCAGCAGTTTGTATGAATGTACCTTGGAAGTTGAGGTTTGATGGTGTTGACCTCTGTTTTATCGTGTGTACTAGACTTGGCATCTCCTTGGCCATAGCCCTTTTTGGCGGTGGCCTCTTAGCAGCACACATGAGCTGGATCTTCCCCTTACTAGTTGGGGAGAAGCCAGTGTCTGTCTATAAATCGTCTGCCTGTGCCTTCTCATTTCTTTCTAGAGTCTTGCTGACCTGGTCTGTGAGCTACTTTAATCAATTGCCTTTAACATCCTATTTTTATTTTCTCTGCGTAGAAGATCATTGCTGTCTTCAAACCCAAGAATGAAGAGCCATATGGGCACCTTAATCCTAAGTGGACCAAGTGGCTGCAGAAGCTATGCTGTCCCTGCTGCTTCGGCCGTGACTGCCTTGTCCTCAACCAGGGCTATCTGTCAGAGGCAGGGGCCAGTCTGGTGGACCAAAAGCTGGAACTCAACATTGTACCTCGTACAAAGGTCAGTGACCTATCTCCAGGGAGCCTTACTGCCTAGCCAGAGTTTTCCTGGGCCTGAGTCCTGCCACATGTTAATGGGGCCGTTAGGTCCAGGGACGGTTGTTTATGTCCTGAGTCTAGTGTTCTCAGCCTTTTTTGGGGGGGAAGTAGTAGATTTAGGCTCATGAGTTGATCATCTGATGGAAGCTATCCTGAGAAGGATACACATAGAATTTTTGCATGCAATTTCAGGAAATTCACTGAGCTCTCATGCATACTTCTGGGTTCCCTGGGTCTTTTAATCCCAGGTAACTGTAAGCTGGTGAGAAACCTAGCTACTTTTATAGCTCATTCTTTTAGATTTCTGACCTATTCCATGATTTAGATGTAGTCTGTAATAGACAAGCTGATGTCAGCTAATCACTGATACAAGGTCTGGCAAGGAGGAATCTAGGATGGGCTGAGAGTTAAAGTCTGGCTTGGACCTGTGCAGGGAACTGACCTGGAATTCTCATCCATCTTCATGCTCTGGAATTCTGGTGCTTATCTGATGATAATAAAATCAGGGTCCCACATCCAGGCAAATCCACACTTAGAATGGATTGCACATACCCTACATGTGTTATAGACTTAGCTGAGGTTCTAATGGAGGACCTGGACCATTATTCCCCATCCCCCTCCAATATGCTGAAATACAGAATTGTTTGCATACATTTTCAGGGCGTCTATTGATGCCAGGCTGAGTCCTTCTGCTGCGGGGTGTTACATGACACTTTCCAAGGGTAATGAAGGGAAGGAATCTGCTGGTCAGCATATAAACGTTCAAGGACACATCATCACCCATTTAGTATGTGGCTACCTCAGGTTTAGTAACAAGGCGAAACTCTGATCTGATGCGCTAAGGCCGTGGGAGCATCTTTGTAGCTCTGGGCCCTAATCCTCTGAGAATCTGATGAAAGCTATACATCTTGTTTCTAGAAGAAAAAAAATCACATATTTGCAGTTGTTGTTTGCATAAAATTTCAGGGGGATGGTTCATGGAGCAGTTGGAGTCTACTCATTGACCTTGTAAGGACCATTCCTCTAGATTAAAAACCCCTGCTTGAGGTTTTCTTTGCAGGTTTAGATAGTAGACTCCGTGGGCAGAGACTGATCAGCAGACAGGAGCTTCCCTTCAAACCGGTTTTGTTTTTTTTTCCTGTATTCCCCGGGTGTTTTAGAAGAAATTGTGATTGTTGTGGTTGTTTAACTGTGTCTGCTCCTTTGCCACCGAACTCCAAACAATAAGACGACTGGTTTGTAAGTTTGCAGAGGTCAGGAACCATTTCTTGAAATTTCCTTATTCTCAGCACCTCGCAAAGTGCTGTTTTAAAAGGAAGTATTCCATTAGTGCAGTTGAATCAGCGGGTGAGAGTCAAACCATGAGGGACAATCCTAGGGACCCCCCCAACTCAGGTGTGTGGGGAGAGTGTCTGCTTGTAGCTCCCACTGACATCTGATTCAACGCCTGTTCTTGCACAGTTCATGCCTTCCCTTTATGCTTTCGTTCTCTCTGTACAGAGTTAAATAGCACACTTTGAACTTCTTGTATGATAATTAATGCTTTAAAGATCTCCTGCCTAACCTGAATTCCTCCTACTAGGCCCCTCCTAGACTCTAGAAATTCTTTTAACTACTCATTGCTCATTCCTGTCATTCCCTTTCTTTACTAGGTAAATGGCGGTTGGTGCCTAGCCGTGTGCCCCACTCTGCGTGTGCTTCTGGAGTACAGAGCCTGAGACTCAGAGGTGGAGGCCACGTTGTGGCTCGGCACCTTGTTATTAGGTGACCTTGGCAAGTCACTGAAAACACCTTCATACCCCCTGCTTGATCAGTTTCCTTACTATAAAACTAGGAATATAAATAGTTCCTACTTAATGGGGCAGCTATTAAGATTACAGAGGATAATCCATGTAAAACATGTAGCCTAGTGCCTTTGCACAGTGTAACACGCCATTCATCCTAGTGTTATGTCAATGCTAATCACAATGGAATGTCAGCCCCCCAAAATCCTGTTCGTCCCCATCTCTGGTCTTCCTCTGTCCCTAGTAGAGGATTTTAATGTGGCTTGAGGATCTTTTGCATCAAAAGATCAGCACCAACAAAAGTACTTGTCTTCCATGAGACTGAGATGAGATAGAACTTTGCAAGTTTAACAAAGAGCTGCTAAAGATAATGAGAGGAAGTCTCTCCCTTCCCAGCGTACCCACACGTGTGACAAGATTTTATCCAGTTGATTAGAGCATCTGTCACTATGGAAACGGGGCTCATGTTGTGAAGGATTTCAAATAGTAAAGCTCTAGTTCTCATTTGGTAGCTGTCTCTGCTCTGTGTTCCTGTGGGGTTTTAGGTTTTGATGGTTTTGTTAATCATAGGGGAAAAGTGGGTTGTTACAAAGACTGATAGAAAATAAATCTGATTGGGGGGGAAAGGATAATTTATCATTTTAGAAAGCAGGGGTTTTCACTGGGGAAACTTGCAAGGTAGTCCTAGGAAAGGCTTTCTTCCTTGATTCCTATGCATATGTTTTCTCGGCAGCGTGCCAACTTACAGGAACTTGCACATCCATTTTATTTTATTTTATTTTATTAAAAATTGTTTTGGGGCGCCTGGGTGGCTCAGTTGGTTAAGCATCCGACTTCAGCTCAGGTCATGATCTTGCAGTTTGTGAGTTTGAGCCTCGCGTCAGGCTCTGTGCTGACAGCTCAGAGCCTGGAGCCCACTTCAAATTCTGTGTCTCCATCTCTCTCTCTAACCCTCCCCTGATCACACTGTCTCTCTCTGTCTATCAAAAATTAATAAAATGTAAAAAAAAAATTGTTTTAATGTTTATTAAAGGGAGCATGAGTTGAGGAGGGGCAGAAAGAGAGAGGGAGACATAGAATCGGAAGCAGGCTTAAGGCTCTGAGCTGTCAGCATAGAGCCCGATGCGGGGCTCAAACCCACAAACCATGAGATCATGACCTGACGAAGTCGGGTGCTTAACCGACTGAGCCACCCAGGTGCCCCCTTGCACATCCATTTTAGATGCTCCGTTAACATTGGATGGACAAATGGGTGGATAAAGAGGGAGGGAATGATTTTGTCCCTAAGATTCATAGGCACAATAGTTTGCTATTTGTAATGAGTTTTGCAGGGCTTAGGAAAAGAAAGAATTTTCTTTTAAATTTAATTTTATTTAATTTAGGTATTTATATGCAGAAACTCGTTTTAAATTTAATTTTATTTAATTTAGGTATTTATATGCGGAAACTCACTTCATGCTATCTCCAAAAGACGCTTGTAACTCATTCATGCATTCACTTAATAAATATTTAATGAGCATGTACCAGGCACTGTGTTAAGTACTGAGGATGCTAATGTGAATAAGATAATCTCTTCTTCCCCAGATCACTTTAATCTTGAGAGGGATTAGATAAATGAATGGGTAATCACAGGACAGTGTGATAAAGGGTGATAATGGACATACATATGAATTATAGTGATATTACTGTAATTTGACAGTCAAGTGTAGTATCTTTTTTGTTTGTTTCATGTTTGATTATTTTTGAGGGGGGTGGGAGGGAGGGTCAGAAGGAGAGGGAGACACAGAATCTGAAGCAGGCTGTACACTGTCAGCTCAGAGCTTGATGTGGGGCTCAAACTCATGAACTGTGAGATCACGAACTAAGCTGCTGAAGTCAGATGCTTAACTTACTGAGCCATCCAGGCACCCCAACAATCAAATGTAATATTAATGGTCCATTAAAAAATGTTTTTTTGATTAGGCAATACATGCATCTAGTGTAGAGATCAGAAGGCACAGTAGGGTCAGTAGATAAGAGTGGTTCAGATACTCTCCCACGTCTGTCTTCCAGCCACTCTGTTTCCTTCCTTGGAGACAGCTGTTAGGCCTAGTTTCTTGTGCTATATTCCAGATACAGTCTGCATAAATATGCATATATATAGCAATCCACTAAAAATTAAAACCAATTTTACTGTTTGTTTGTTTGTTTGTTTATTTTTTGAAGTAGGCTCCATGCCCAGTGTGGAGCCCAACATGAGGCCTGAACTCATGACCCTGAGATTAAGATCTGAGCTGATCAAAGTCAGACACTTAACTAGTGAGCCACCCAGGCACCCCTAATGTTTATTTTTTAAATGTGAATAATTGTACATAGTACAAAATTCAAAAGGAAATAAAAGGGGTTGGAGTAAATTACAGTTTGTTTTTACGTGGAGAGAAATTAGGTGTTGGACCCTTTTCTCCTAACCCACGTGGTGGCTGGATTAGTCAGGGGAATTCATGCTAGCTGCTGTAAGAGACCCTGGATCTCAGTGGTTCAGTGGATCCTGCTCACAAGAGATCTAAGTCCTTCCATGATGGGGTTTTGCCATCTCAGAGCCCTTCATTTCTAGCTGCACAGATGGAAGAGTATGAACTAAGGATCATGGGAGAGTTTAGGGGCCAGCCCTGTAAGTGATGTACATACATCTCTTTGTCAACATTCCATTGGCCTGAGAAAGGCTGAGAAGCACGTTCTCTCTGCATGCCCTGGGAGAGCCGCAGTACTGGAGAGCATCCAACTATCACCCGCCATAGTGGTATAGTTTTATTCTCGATTGTAACCTAGATATCTCTTCTCTTTCCACTGTAGGTAGTCTATCTGGCCAGCGATACCTTCAACTATAGTGCCATTGACCGAGTGAAGTCCAGGGGCAAGCGGCTTGCACTAGAGAAAGTGCCAAAAGTTGGGCAGCGGTTTAATCGCATCGGGCTACCGCCAAAGGTATAAACTGCACCTGTGTGGCTTAGTAGAGGTGAATTATGGTGGAGTAACCATCCAAGTGGTGAAACAAGGCATCTAGAAACTTGCATATAGACATGTGAGTAGCCTGCCCTGAGGCTTCTGACTTCCTCATTTTTGAGGGCTCAAGGTTTGGGGAATAAAATCCAGAGAACAGAGCTCCTAACTTCTCACTTTCTCCTCTGGCCCATTTAAATAGGCTTCTTGAATTTGGATTGGACAAGCACTCTCATGACCTGTTTTTGTTATAAACACCGTGCCCTATGGGCCACCTAGCCTACTCCTGGGCTCTTTGGACTTGAGCTACAAGGAAATCCCTTTATTCCTCCTCTTTGGCTGCAGGTCGGTTCGTTCCAGCTCTTTGTTGAGGGCTACAAAGACGCAGACTACTGGCTCCGGCGTTTTGAAGCAGAACCTCTCCCAGAGAACACTAACCGGCAACTACTGCTGCAGTTTGAGCGGTTGGTGGTGCTGGACTACATCATCCGCAACACTGGTGAGCAGCTGCGGCCGGCCCACTGTGCCAGTGGCTGGGGGGCGCAGGAAGGCCTGGAGGCCTGCCGAGCCCAAACCAGAGTGCCTTGTCCGGGTGAGGATTGTCTGAGTCAGAAGGGCCTCGAGGATAGTTTGCCAAGACAAGCTTTGTCCAGGCACATCTCGTGCAGTTATCAGAGGTAGTGAGTCCTGGAGCCAGTAGTACATTTTATCGTAGCCTCTTTCCCAGTCCCAGACAGAAGACACATTGGCTTTTCCAAAGCAATGTCGAGAGTACTTTTGTCCTTGATGCCTAGTCACTCGAGTAGCAAGACCTATCACAGAACAGTGTCTTTAAGTAACTCATATGAGTATACGGTATATGTATATACCATATACCATATTTGGCTTATCCGTCGATGAACACTTGGGCTGCTTCCACGTTTCGGCTATTGTGAGTGATGCTGCTATGAACGTGGGTATACAAATATCTTTGGGACACTACCTTCAGTTATTTTATGCACATGCCCAGAAGAAAAGTTACTGGATCATGTGGCAGTTCTGTTTAATTTTTCTCCTTTTTTTTTTTTTTTTTTTGAGAGAGAGCACACATGTGCAAGAGGGGGAGGGGCAGTGAGAGAGGGAGGGAGAGAATCTTAAGCAGGCTCCATGCCCAGCTCAGGGCCTGACACACGGCCCAGTCTCATGACTAAGATCATGACCTGAGCTGAAATCAAGAGTCAGATGCTCAACCAACTGAGTCAACCAGTTAGGTTTTTTTTTTTAATTGAAGTATAGGGACCTATGTTTAGTCTTTTGAGGAACTGCCATACTGTTTTCCACAGCAGCGTGTCATTTTACATTCCCCCAGTGGTGCACAAGAGTTCCAATTTCTTCACCTCTTCATCACCTTGTTATGTTCTGGGGTTTGTTTCCTTTTGTTTTTATTTTTATTAAAAATTTTTTTATGTTTATTTTTGAGAGACAGAGGATGAGCATGAGCAGGGGAAGGGCAGAGAAAGAGGGAGACACAGAATCTATCTGTCAGCACAGAGCCTGATGCAGGGCTTGAACCCACAAATCATGAGATCATGACCTGAGCTGAAGTCAGCCGCTTAACCAACTGAGCCACCCAGGCACCACTCCTTTTGTTTTTAGATCACAATCTTCCTGATAGGTATAAGGTGGCATATCATTGTAGTTTTGATTTGCATTTCCTAATGATTAGTGATGTTGTAAACATCTTTCATGTACTTTTTGGCCATTTACGTATCTTTGGAGAAATATTTATTCAAGTCCTTTACCCATCTTTGAGTCAGGTTGTTTTGTTGTTGAGTTGTGGGAATTCCTTATATATTCTGGATATTCCTTATCAAATACATGACTTGCAAATATTTCCTCACAATCTGTGGGTTGCCTTTTTATTCTGTTAATAGTATCTTTTGATGCAATTAGTTTATATATATATATATATATATATATTTAAGATTATTTATTTTGAGAGAGAGAGGGAGAGAGCACAAGTGGGGAAGGGGCAGAGAGAAAGGCAGAGAGAGAATCCCAAGCAGGCTCTGTGCTGTTAGCCCAAAGCCCAACTCAGATTCACAAACCATGAGATCATGAGCTGAGCTGAAATCAAGAGTCGGACACTTAACCAACGGAGCCACCTCAGTGAAATTAATTTTGAAGTTTTCATGAAGTCCAGTTTGTCTATCATTAAAATTTTTGACTGTGCATTTGGTGTCATATGTAAGAAATTATTGCCAAATCTAATGCCATGAAGCTTTTTTTCCTATGTTTTTCTCTAAAGTATTTTGTAGTTTTTGGCCTTGGATTTAGGTCATGGATCAATTTTGAGGGTTTTTTTTTTTATATGGTGTGAGGTAGGGGTCCAACTTCATTTTCTGTATGTGGATATCCAGTTTTCCTAGCACCATTTATTGAAAAGACTGTCTTTTCTCCACTGCAGGATCCTGTCACACTTTTTGAAAACCATTTGATCGTAAATGCAAAGGTTTATGTCTAGACTCTATTGTATTACATTTATCTACATGTTTGTCTTTATGCTACTACCACACTATTTTGATTACTATAGCTTTTTAGTAAGTTTTGTAGTAAATATAGTTTATAGTAAGTTTGAAAGTTTTGGAGAAAGTATGAGCCTCCTGGCTTTGTTCGTCTCTTTCTGGATTGTTTTATCTATTTGGAGTTCCTTGAGATTCCATATGAATTTTAGGATGAGTTTTTCTATTTCTGCAAAAAACATCATTAGGATTTTGATAGTAATTGCATTAGATCTCTAGATTGCTTTGGGTAGTATTGACATCTTAACAATATTGAGTCTTCCAGTCTATGAACATTGGGTATCTTTCCATTTATTTAGGTTTTTAATTTCTTTCAGCAATGTTTTGTAGTTTCGTTATTTGTGGAGGTTTTTGAGAAAAATCAAGTGGATAAGGGGCAGAGAGAGGGAGACAGAATCCCAGGCAGGCTTGCACTGCCAGTGTAGAGCTGGACTCAGGGCTCGTACCCATGAACCATGAGATCATGACCTGAGCTGGAAGTCAAGAGTGAGCCCCCAAGTGCCCCTTGTAGTTTTTATTATACAAGTCTTTCACCTCCTTTGTTAAATTAATTCTTAATTATTTTGTTATTTTTAATGCTAAGTAGAATTGTTTTCTTAATTTGCTTTTTTGGATTGTTCATTGTTAGTAAATAGAAATGTATTAGAAATAGTAAATAGATTTTTGTGTGTTGACTTTGTATTCTGATACTTTGATGACTTTATTTATAATGACTTTTGTGTGTGTGGCATCTTTAGACTTTTCTACATATAAAATCATATCATCTGTAAACACATAATTTTACCTCTTTCTTTCAAATGTGGATGCCTTTTATTTCTTTTTCTTGCATAATTGCTGTGGTCTCCTAGTACTGTGTTGAACAGAAATGTTGAAAGTGGGCATCCTTGCCTTGTTCTAGATCTTAGAAAAAAAGCTTTTAGTCTTTCACCATTGAGTATGATGTTTGCTGTGGGCTTTTCATTTATGACTTATATTGAGGTAGTTTCCTTCTATTCCAGTTTAAGTATTTTTATCATGAAAAGATATTGAATTTGAATTGAATTTTGTCAAATCTTTTTTCTGCATCAATTGAGATGATCATGTGTAGTTTTTTTCCCTTCATGTGGTATATCACACTGATCAATTTTCATACGTTGAAGCATATTTACTTTCCAGCAATAAAACTCACTTGGTCATGGTATGTAATCCTTTTAATATACTGCTGATTCCAGTGTGCTAATATTCTGTTGAGGATTTTTGCATCAATATTTATAAGGGATATTGGTTTGTAGTTTTCTTGTAGTATCTTTGTTGGGTGTTGGTATTAAGGTAAGGCTGGTCTCATAGAACGAGTTTAGAATGTTCCCTCCTCTTTAAATTTTTGAGAAGTTTGAGGATAATTGGTGTTAGTTCTTCTTTAAGTGTTTGGTAGAATTCACCAGTGAAACCATAAGGTCCAGGGCTATTGTGTGTCAGGAGACTTTTGGTTACAGATTCAGTCTCCTTATTGGATATAGGTTTATTCAAGTATTCTATTTCTGCGTGGTGTAGTCTTGGTAGATTTTGTGTTTCTAGGAATTTGTCCATTTCATCAAGGTTTCCAGTTTGTTGGCATACAGTTTCCTATAGTACTCTCTCTCTTAATTTAGAAAGAGCACAGTGGGGAGGGGTAGAGGGAGAGAGGGAGAATCTTAAGGTGGCTTCACACCCAATGCAGAGTTCTATGTGGGGCTCAATCTCACGACCTTTAGATCATGACCTGAGCCAAAATCAAGAGTCAGACGCTTAACTGACTAAGCCACCCAGGTGCCCCTATTATAGTGCTTAATTATAATCCTTTTTATTATGGTAGAATTGGTAATAATGTCCCTACTTTTGTTTCTGATTTTAGCAATTTCAGTCTATTTTTTTCTTAATCTAAATAGCTAAAAGTTTATCAAGTTAATTCATCCAGTGAAACAATTGTTATATTTTAGTTTTAGAACATTTAGTTTATTTATGCATGATGTACATATAGATGAAAATCTACCATTGTACTTGCTTTCTATATTTTTGCCTATCTTTTTTTTCCTCCCTTTCTTCCTACGATCTTTTTTTCTCTTCTTTCTTGCTTTCTTGTGAATTATTTTGTACTTCTTTCTCCCCTCTTTTAGCTCAGAAGCTGCATACTCTTTGTCTTTTTTGTTCTTTTTTTTTTTGCTGGTTACTGTAAAGATTACCATGTGAATTCTTGATTTCCCAAAATCTAATATTACCTATCTCTAGATTTTTATACTATTAAAGTCATATGTTTTAATAATGTCTGCATATATATGTATATGTGTCTGTGCATATGTAAAACCACATTTCTATAAAACTATTAAGATGGCATTATCATTGTTATTAATGTTATTAATATAATTATGGAGCCTTTTGAGCATATACAAATAAGCAGAATAGTGAACCTGCATGAACTGGTCATTTTGGCCTTAACAACCATCAGTCCATGACTAATTCTATTCCATTTATGCTTCCATTTAGTTATCTTCTTTTATTATTTTAAGGAAATTTCAGATATAATTTTATTCATGATTATTTCAGTATGTATCTCTAAAAGACAATTCTTTAAAAAAATACTGTTACCCCCAACAAAACTAATAATATTTATCTAGATTTACTAATATATTTACCTACTTTTTTGCTCTATAAATCTTCCTGTACACCCAAGGTTCTTTTTGGGATAATTTTCTTTTGCCTTAGAGAATATATTAGCACTAATCTGTTGGTGATGAATTTTGTGTTTGTCTGAAAATGTCTTTATTTCTCCTTCGTTTTTTGAAGGCTATTTTTGCTGGGTATAGAATTTGGGATTGGCAGCTATTTTCTTTCAGTAGTTAAAAAAAACCCCATTCCATTGTCGTCTTATTCCCATGATTTCTGTGAAGTCACTTGTCCGTGTATTATTGCTGTTTCTTTAAAGGTAATCTCTTTTTTTCTCTAGCTTCTTGTGAGATTTTCCCTATAGTTGGTTTTTCAAAATTTTTACTACAAAAAGTTTGGTATAGTTTTCTTTGTATTTATCCTATTAGGGATTTACAGTTTTCCTTGATCAACAGTTTGATACCTTTTGTCACTTTTGGAAGATTCTCAGCTATTCACTTTTTAAATAATTACTTCTGCCCATTTTTTCTCTCCACTCCTTCTGAGAATCCAATCACATGTTAGAAACACATTTTTCCTGGGTACTTTGTTTTGTTCTTTTCTAATGACTTGTCTTTGAGATCGTTACTTCTGTCTTTGGCACAATCTAATGTTAAGCTCAGATGAGTAATTTGGTAATCATATTTTTCAGTTCTTGAATTTCTATTTGATTCTTTTTTTATGGATTCTTGTTTTCTACTAATATGCTTTAAATTTTTTTTTAATGTTTTATTTTTGAGAGACGGAGACAGCATGAGCAGGGGAGGGTCAGAGAGAGAGGGAGACACAGAATCTGAAGACAGGCTCCAGGCTCTGAGCTAGCTGTTAGCGCAGAGCCCGATGTGGGGCATGAACCCACGAACGGGGAGATAATGATCTGAGCCGAAGTCGGATGCTTAATCAACTGAGCTACCCAGGCGCCCCTCTACTAATATTCTCGATCTTGCCTTTTGACTTCTTAAACAGTAAGGATTTTGTCTTAAATATTTGAGTCTGTATCTTCATTCTTTGGAACCCCTCTAGGTTTGTTTTAATTTTCTGTTTTCTTTGTTTTTAGTTGTGTCAACATGTCTCTTTACCCAGTTATTTTTGATTGTCAGATATTATATATCAAAAATGGTAAAAATATTTGGAGGCCTAGGATGCAGAAATAAATCCTGTGTTAGAAAATGATGTTTGTTTTTTCAAGCAGCTAGTGGTACCAGCAGTCCAGATTCACTTTTAACTTCAGGTATTAAAGGGAAACTGTGCTAATTCCAAGGTATAGTCCTTCAGGTTTCAACCCAAAGCATGGGTGGTTTACAAGGGTCTCCTCTCCTTATCGGTCACTAGACTATGACTTTTTTCCATAGCTCCACAAGACTATCAGAAAACCTCTCAGCCTCTTAGTCATATCTTCGCAAATCAGCAGGTGCACTAGGAGAAAAGAAGCCACAAATGCTGGACCCTTCTGTCTGAATTTCCTTTCTCTCCCAGATCTTGGCACTTTAACTCTTAATGGACTTATTAAAACCTCTAGTATCTTAAAGAGATCTAAAAATACTTTATTGGGATGCCTGGGTATCTTAGTTGATTGAGTGTATGACTCTTGAGTTAGGCTCAGGTCATGGTCCCAGGGTCGTGGAATTGAGCCCTGGGTCCATACCTAGCATGGAGCCTACTTAAAATTCGTTCTCTCTCTCTCTCTTTCCCCCTCTGCCCCCTTCCCTGTTCATGCACTCTCTCTCAAAAATAGAAATTAAAAAAATAAAAATATTTAATCAATTTTTTGTAGTCATTCTCAGTTGAATGATCAGTCCAAGGTCCAAAATATGTAGTCCATCATTACTGAAAGTGAAAATCACCCCAATTTTTTCTAACATCATGTTTCTGTTCACAGATCGAGGCAATGACAACTGGCTGATTAAATATGACTGTCCAATGGATAGTTCTAGCTCTCGGGTAAGAGGTTGATCTATGTCTTGAAGTGGATGAGGTTGTCTTATATGCATAATGTAGAAGCATATAATAATCAAAAATTAGGTCATATAAGTTGAGAAGAATCAGGATAGCACATGTGTTTGTTTAAAATTGATAGGTTAATATTTGATAGAGTTTTTCTCAACCTGTTTTTTAAGGAATATCCTATTGAATAATGTTAATAGAGGTAGAATGAAGAAAATTCCAAATAAGCTTGGAATAGATTACATACTTTATGCTTTTCTTGGCGATTCACATTGCATAGTAGTGTAGTAAAGGTCTGAGAAGTAATTTTGTTTGGCCCATGATTTCTGAACCTTTTTAGAATACTTTTCTTACAATAGACCATAATTCCACAGAACATCAGTTTAGAAAAAGCTGCTTCTTGCAACTTCCCTTACTCTCTTGTTGCTTTCATACTCTACCATACTCTTCCAGTCCTGCTTAGGCTGCACATTTAAAAAAATTAGTGGAATAGGAGAGTGATGTTGACTTTTATTCCTTATAGTAGTTTTTCTTATTCAGCTTTAAATATAATTGATATATAACATTGTACAGGTTTAAGATGTATAATGGTGATTAAATGCACGTATATTTTGCAAAATGTTTATTTACCACAATAAGGTTAGTTAACACATTCTCATAGTGTTTTTACTTCCTTTCTAAGAGTGGCTCTCATATTTTGTACATATCAGAATTACCTGAAAACCTTATTAAAAATAGCACAGATTCTTCAAGGCTTTCTCCCACTAGGTCTGGAGTTAAAACTTAGGATTCCACACTTCTAGTAAGATACCCTGGGGGATTCTGATGCGGGTATCCTGGACCTGCATTCCCTGTTTGTGCAATGGCACCTGTGAACCTGAGGCGTGGAGTCAGGTAGACAGTCATGGGAGTGTACAGCAGGCCATCATGTGGCCTGCCCCACTCTTTGCATTCGGCTCTTGTCCTTTTCACCTGTTCCTGAAATGGCAGGAAACTCTCATGTGCAAGAGTAACCAACTGTTATCTTCCATGGTCCTGTTATCTCATGGGAAAATGTCGTCACCTGTAAAGTAGCATCCGGTCAAGGTCTATAGAAAAGGATCTCGGCCGATATTTGATTTTTGCTTTTTCCTTTTCATACTCTCGGGAGTCTCACTGCCTTTCCCTAAGGAGAAAGGCGTAGAGTTACCTTTTGTTATTGTCAGTTTCCATCTCTCAGAGGGCTGTGGCACCTCCTGGGGAAGTGTACCTTAGATAAGGGACTCTGAGAACCTTGAATGAGCCAGGTCAGAGGTGCCATAAATGTACTAAGTTCAGGTAACTATGGAAACCAGTTCAGAGGTTGAATAAGGATTGGTGCCCGAGGGGGTTGGCATGGGTGTTTTGCTACTACTTTAAAGAGCATGAGAGAGGTGGGACCCTAAGTGTTTGGTCTTTTTCCTTGTTCTTCAGGACACAGACTGGGTGGTGGTGAAGGAGCCTGTTATCAAGGTGGCTGCTATAGACAATGGGCTGGCTTTCCCTCTGAAACACCCTGACTCCTGGAGGGCATGTAAGTCTCAAGACCGATGTGGCTGGCTTTTTCTTGCTCGGTCTCTGTTTTCTCATCTATGCAGTGAAGATAATAACACCTTTACCACAGGATTAGTCTAAGAATTTGTAGAATAATGCAGCTCATGCATTTAGCACGGTCACTGGCACAGGGGGCAGGTATTGCAAAATGCAAGTTACTCTTGTCATTTTTACCTTACATTATTCCTATCCGAAGCACAGAGTTGAATTTTCTCATCTGTGCTTTGCATTTTTATCCTTTCTGAGGACTATCCTATTATAACTTATTCTATTTGTCTTTCTGTCTTCCTTGGTGACATCCTGGAAGCCAGCCCCTGTCCTGGTAATAACTGAGAAACTTGTAGAAAGAAAGGGAGATACAAGTAGAGGGTCACCAGCTCCTTTTCAGAAGGAGCATCTCAGTGTCTCATTGGTGGATAACTAGAAGGTCATGTGATGTCTGGGAAAGACCACAAGCTCTGGGATTCAGCAGTCCTGGGTTTTAATCCTGATCCTCCATTTACTCTGTAGCCTTTTGAAGCAACAGCCCTTGTAACATTTCTTTTCTGTTGTGTGTCAAGTAAGAGGGCTGTTCTGCCTTCGACAGTGCTCTGACAGGTGGAGGCCAGAGCTGGGCAGCTTTGTTTTTTGCTTTTCCTCTTTTCAGATCCCTTTTACTGGGCCTGGTTGCCCCAGGCAAAAGTCCCATTCTCTCAGGAGATCAAGGATCTGATCCTTCCAAAGATATCGGACCCTAACTTCGTCAAGGACTTGGAGGAGGACCTATATGAACTCTTCAAGGTTAGCCCTGGGGACCTCAACCTTACAACTCTATGGAAGAAGGAATTTCTGATGGCTTTTCTCACAGGTCCTGATATAAGCCAAGAGAGAATGGCTAACACTCTTCTGACTTGTGTCGGCCAATGAAGAGCAAGCACAATTCCTACATGTGGGCATCAAGGCCTAGTTTGTGTTGGTTTGAAAAAAATTGGCAGCCATGATGAGTCATCATGGGCTCGTCCTGCGTGTCACGAGGCTGCAGCATATCTGCAGAGCGCTCCTTTTGCAGCGGCGCACTAGAGCCCAGAGTTCTTACAGTTCATAATGGGACTTGGGACAAGATGCTCACTTGTTTTCTCTTTCTTCAACTGTGAAACAAGGTTCTTAGGGTGGTAGTTAACTCCACTAAGCCTCGTAAGCCTCAAGTAAGTTTTCTTTATTAGAAAGTTTCTAATCAGAGAAAGAAAGTGGGTTCCTCTGAGGGATTCACGAAGGTTCTGTCTCCTGCCCTTTTGCAGAAAGATCCTGGTTTCGACAGGGGGCAGTTCCATAAGCAGATTGCCGTCATGCGGGGACAGGTAAGCCTGGGACTTCTGCTGTCACCCCTGGAATCTCTCTGGGAGGATTATATGCTCATGTTGAGTAAATGTGTGAAGCTTGTGTTTTGCCCCCTGTTAGTCTATGGCATACATATTTGTCACTCTGGCTTAACACGTGGGAGAGGAAAGGCAGCGTCTTCACATCTCCCACTTCTTCCATGGTGTCCAGTGCTTGGTGAGGCATTTATTACACACTCAGCTCTGTGCCTGTTGCTGGCTGGTTCATTGGTAAATTTACCCAGCGGTCCCTGTCCTCAAGTTGCTCAAGGTAGGCCATAGGTCTTGGTGGTTAAGAGCCAGCCTCTGGCTTCTTCACTGCTGACAAGCTCTGTGACCTTGGGCAAGAACCTGGCTTTCTTGTTTATAAAATGCGACAATAATAATTTCTTGCAGAGTTAGCCAAAGGATGCATATCAAGTGCTTAGTAAAAATAATTACCTGGCACGTGGTTAGCACTCATGTATCAGGTGGGGTTCTATTTTTTGTTGTTATCATTATTAGTTGTATCATTTCTTCTCTCTCTACTTTACCTTCAAAGGAAGCTAAGGAAACCCCTAGGGAATTGTTGGTCTTTGAAAGTAAAGACTGTGCCTGAAAAATTGTTTTAGAACTCTCTAGGGCACTGACATTCTGTTTATCACTTTGATGTTTTCTTTTTTTTTTATGTTTATTTATTTATTTTGTGACAGAGAGAGAATGTTTGTCAGTGAGGCAGAGAGAAAGAATCCCAAGTAGTCTGCACGCCCAGAGCGGAATCCGACATGGGGCTCGAACCCACAAACCATGACCTGAGTGAATATCGAGTCAGATGCTTAACTGACTGAGCTGCCCAGGCGCCTCCTTAAAGTCTTTTAAAGGAGATCTGGGATGGCATAGTGGGACGACCTAGTGGACACAGTGCCCGTGTTTGAATCCTGACTCTTATTTATTGGCTGTGCGGTCTTGGAGAAGTTGCTTAATCTCTCCTTCTTTTAGTTTGTCCATATGTAACATGGGGTTGATAATGGCTCCTATCTCATAGGGTTATTATGAGGTCAGTGGCTTGGAGTAGTACCTGGTGTATTGAAGTAATCCGTATGTGTTAGTGGTTTTGATTATATTTTGCGTGCAGAAAAGGTAGGTTCTCCCATCTTTAAAGGTCAGGAAGGTCTTTCCAGTCATACTTAGGCATTTGCCTCTTCCTACTGTTTAGGTAAAGGCTTCCAGTGAGAGCAGCTCTTGGGCTTACTGAGTTCACGTTTCCTTGGAAGTGGGGTGCACAGAGGTTTTCAGAGCTGCAGCTGTTCTGGCTGCTGGATACCAGTGATGTGGTCTTCCTGCATTTCCCAAATAATGTAAGGGCCAGTTAAGCTGGCAGAGTTTTTGGAAACCTTCAAAGCCACATGATGTACTGTGGTATTGTGGAACTCCGCATAAAGGAATGAACTTCTCAAACTTATGGAGGCTGCGCCTCTGTCCCTATTATACTCTGTTCTCTAATCCCTTTCCAGCTCAGTCCCTTGCCAAAACCGTAGCAACCCCTTTCTCACCATATCCAGTCAGGGCCGTTGTCTAGAGTGGCAAAACAGGGGTGAGAGAGTACAATTTTATCTTTCTCCCTGTCTTGTGCTCTTAATGTCCTTTGAGGGCCCTTTGGCCTCCTATGACTTAGAGTGCCTCCCTCTCAATGCTGTAAGTTTCCATGAGCATCTCGCTCCTTTCAGCAGGTAGGTGATACGTGGCCAACGTATCAGTCACATCCCTCCTTGCTTACCGGTCATACACCAAGGCAAACGGCCTCTGGCTTACAGAAATCTGACTTGCCACAGCCCTCTCCCTACCTGAGCCCTCACCACAGACTGCCTGCATGAGGGCCCTAAGCCGAAGGGGAAGAGTAAAGAATTCCTAGAGACGGAGTTGGGTGCCCGTTGTTACTCAAAATGAAGACTTTGCACCAGATGTTAGAGTGCAGGGTCTGAGGGGAAGCCTCTTTAAATAGCACTTTCACATGTGCTATCAATTTCTCATCAACTTTTTAACTTGAAGAATTTCAAACCTCAGTAAAGTAGGATCTTCTCCTAGATTCACCACTTATATTTAGATAGCCATGTTTGCTTTATCTCTCTATCTGTTTGCTAGTATCTCTATCTGAGTAATAATTTATCTCTACAAATATATATAATTTCTCTCTTTAATAGTTTGTCTCTCCCTATATAGAAAGATTGATATATTTTATTTTTGGCCAAATCTTTTGATTTAGTTTGTTGTAGATAATTTGACATTTTAGCCCAAATAACTTCAGCATACCTGAAAGGCAGCTTGTAACCTGTAGACCCAGAGGGGAGGCACAGGGAGAACCAGCCAGGGGAGGTTTAAAATCCTCTTGTTTCTTGGGGTGCCTGGGGGGCTCAGTGAGTTAAGCGTCCGACTCTTGATTTTGGTTCAGGTCATGATCTCATGGTTCATGGGGTCAATCCCCTTGCTGGGCTCTGTGCCGACAGCATGGAGTCTGCTTGGGATTCTCTCGCTCTCTCTCTGCCCCTTGCCTCCCCAAATAAAATAAACTTAATTCACTCCAATTCCGTTTGAACCTCCTTTTCATTCTCTACCCTGAGTTTGTGCTCAAGGCTTTTGAAGCAGTGGAGGACGCTCACAGATACTAAAACAATGAAGTAAAAAATAATTAATTACGGATAGGATCCACTTCTGACCTCTCACCTCTGTTTCAGGGGTTTCTCTGCCTCTTTATGGGCAGTGTTTGCAGTCCAGGGATATTTGTGGCTTGAAGGCTATGTGTCTTTGTGATTTGAGGGTGCAGCCTTGCTTACCCTCCCCTCTGTCTGTGGCCTGGCTGTGAAAATCTTCAATATCTGGCAGTTTAAAGAAGGCTATCATAGAGGTGTCTGGCTGGCTCAGTTGATAGAACAATATGTGACTCTTGATCTTGGGGTTGTGAGTTCAGGTCCCATATTGGGTGTGGAGATTACTTAAAAATAAAATCTTTTTTAAAATTATTTTTAGTTTTTATTAAAAAGTTTTTGGAAATGTTTTATTTATTTACTTTTGACAGAGACAGAGCATGAACAGGGGAGTGTCAGAGAGAGATGGAAACCCAGAATCTGAAGCAGGCTCCAGGCTCTGAGCACAGAGCCCAGTGTGGGATTTGAACTCGTGAACCACCAGATCATGACCTGAGCCAAAGTAGGCCACCCAACTGACTGAGCCACCCAAGCGCCCCTTTATTTTTTAAAATTTTTTAGAGAGACAGTGTGTGAGCAGGGGAGAGGGGCAGAGGGAGAGAGACTCTTAAGCAGGCTCCATGCCCGGCATAGAGCCTGATGCAGGGCTTCATCCACTACCCTGGGATGGTGACCTGAGCTGAAATCAGGAGTTGGGCAGTCAACCAACTGAGCCACTCAGGTGCCCCATACTTAAAAATAAAATCTTAAGGGTCTCCTAGGTGCCTCAGTTGGTTGAGCATCTGACTTGTGTGTGTGTGTCTTGATTTCAGCTCAGGTCATGATCTCACAGTTTGTGAGTTCAAGCCCCACAATTGGGCTCTGTGCTGGCAGTGTGGAGCCTGCTTGGGATTCTCTTACCCTCTCTTTCTGCTCCACCCCCTCCCACTCCCTCTCTCTTCTCAGAATAAATAAACTTAAAATTAAATCTTAAAAATAAATTTTAAGATTTTTAAAATTTATTTTTAAGATTTTATTTATCTTGAGAGAGAGTGTATGAGCAGGGAAGGGGCAGAAAGAAAGAGAATCCCAAGCAGGCTCCGCACTATCAGTGCAGAGCCCAATGCAGGGCTTAAACTCATGATCACAACCTGAGTGGAAATCAAGAGTCAGTCACTTAACCAACTAAGCCACCCAGGCACCCCATAAATAAAATCTTAAAAAAAAGAAACTGTTTTAGAAAGAAAGCAAGCAAGCTATTATTGGACTGCTTCCAGTTTTGTACTCTCCTATGAGAGAAGATAAATCGTGGTGATTCTAATTCTGAAAGACGTGTTCCTATGGACACATTTCTGAAATATCTGTAAAATACAGATGAAAGTTGGTAAAGAGCTATCATGAATGGGATCCTGAAATCAAAGAAAAGCTAATGAAATCCAAATTAAGCCTGGTGTTTGGTTAATAGTAATGTTCCACTGTTAATTTCTTAGTTTTGGTAAATGTGCCATACTTATATAAAATTTTAAAGTTAGGAGGGGGGCCGCCTGCGTGGCTCAATCAGTTAAGCGTCTGACTTCAGCTCAGGTCATGATCTCAGGTTTCATGGGTTTGAGCCCTACATCAGGCTCTGTGCTGCCAGCTCAGAGCCTGGAACCTGTCTTCGGATTCTGTGTCTCCCTCTCTCTCTGACCTTCCCCTGCTCATGCTGTCTCTGTCTCAAAAATAAAATAAAACATTAAAAATTTTTTAAAAAGTTAGGAGTAACTGGTAAGTGGTGTACAGGAACCCTACTATCTTTGTAACTTCTCTGTAAGTCTAAAAGTATTCCAAAGTAAAAACTTTACTCAAAAAAACCTCACAAAAACGATGATAAAGAGACAGCATTAGGGGTGCCTGGGTGGCTTAGTCAGTTGTGTCCAACTCTTGATCTTTGCTCGGATCATGATCTCATGGTTTGTGAGATCAAGACTCATGCTGGGCTCTGCTAGGGACTCTCTCTCCCTCTGCCCCTCCCCCGAGTGCTCTCAAAATAAATAAATAACCTTGAAAAAAAAAAGATAGCAGTAGAGGGAGAAGACAACTGAAATGTTGGTGTTTTTCAAAATATATGGTCTTTGTAGGAAAATCAGAAAATAAGTATAAACAACCATGAACAAATAAAAATCACCTATAATTCCTTGACTCAAAGATAATTGCTGCCAAGTTCCAGAATTTTTTTCTCTGCAGATAGGTAGATAGGAAGATAGAATTTACAAAATGAAGGTAGAGTCTTTACATTATAATACTGGCTCCCATCTCTGTCCTTTTCCATCTAATGATACTGTGATCAGCTTTCCATACCGATAACAATCTGTCTTTTAACTACGGTTTCTTATCCCTTACATTATTAACTGTTGCCATACTCAGAGGCATGGATACCATTTTCACTGTTGAAAAACAATACCTCATTGTATTAGTTGAAGCTAAGTGTTTTGTGCATATCCATGATTATTTCTTTAGTTCCTAAAAGTGGAATTGCTGAGTCAGAGGGCCTGTTCACTTTTAAGCCTTTATTGTCCGCTTGCCTTTCTGAAAAACTGGCCCAGGGTCCAGCCCCACAGCCTGGCTCTGAACTGTCCGCCCCTCGGAGACAGCTTCTTCTTCCTGTATCCTTACTAATGGGAGGGGGGGAAGTGGGAGGTCTTTGTTTTAATTTGTATTTTTTAAATAACTGGAGAGGCTTCTATTTTCTGCATTTTGCTCACTTATATTCCTTCTTCTGGAATTAACCCTATTATGTATAACTTTCCATTTATGTGTTGTTTATTTTTGTATTGATTTATGGGAGTACTCTACCAGCAGGTCCTCCTTCAGAGGCAGACCAGGCTGCCTCGGTCTTCTCCTCACCAATCTTGTTTTTCCTACTGCAGATCCTAAATCTGACCCAGGCCCTGAAAGACAACAAGAGTCCCCTGCACCTTGTCCAGATGCCACCCGTGATTGTCGAGACGGCCCGTTCACACCAGCGGTCTTCCAGCGAGTCCTACACACAGAGCTTTCAGAGTCGGAAGCCCTTCTTTTCGTGGTGGTAGCCCGAGAGGCTTACAGAGACCTACTGTTCGAGACTTGGGCTGGGAGGAAGCCTGGGGGTGGGTTGCAGGAAAGCCTGAGAAGCCAGTGGAGAGCAGTGCCCTTGAGGGCCCTTCTCTGCTCGTCACCCACCTTAGGGCTTTCCCAAGCACAGGGAGAAGCACAATCAGAGGGACATTGTGTGCTGGTGGGCCCTTCTGAGTGCTAGGGAGGGCTGGAGCCTCCGTGTAGGTAGTCCAGATGCCCCAGAAGGAGCATCTCCCTTCCAGCATCCCCTGGGGCAGGCTGGGAAATTCCCTTCCCTCCCTGACACCCTGCTCTGTGGCAATTCCTCATTATATTCTGCATCAGAAAACAGACAGACAAATACACATTTAAATATTAGTAGCAAAACCCAGGCAGAATCCCAGATCCTCTCAGGTCAGAAACCTCTGATCCAGATCTAAATTTGCATGGACCCAGACACTCAGGTGCCTCGCAGTTCCTTACTCCCATGGACCAAGGAAGCTGGGTGATTCAGAAGGCAGCTGGGGGACTCACCAGTTGGGACACACAGAAGCCACACCTTTCCTTTGGGCTTTTTGCCAGGTTTTTTTTCCCCTTCTCCCACCAGTGCAATAGGCTGACTGAAACCCTCCCAACCCAGTTCTCATGGCGGGGACGCTTTTGCTCCAGAACTCTTAATGGTTCTGCATTTGATCGCAGAGGTTGGCTCTGCTCTCTGCCCTTCCAGGGATGTGGCGTCTCTGGTCCAGGCTTCCAGTTTGCCCAGCATTCAGGCAAAGGCAAGAGGGCGGAAGCGCCCCCCTCACCCCTCCCCTCCGTGTGCACAAGTCATCCGTTTGACCTGAGTACTTGCGGGGTGTAACTGGTCTGGGGGCAAACATCCCAGCCTTGCTTCCTGAGTCCTGGTGACAGACTCCCTCAGTCTCCTAATTTGTTTCTGTTGTTTTAGATATTTTTTTCTCAACACTTTTCCCCCAGAGGTTCAGTTCTGGGTTCTAGAATGGGTCTCAATGAGGATTCTGGGGTGCATCTCAGCTCCTAAGAGAGGACAAGATATTAGGTCCCTGGACTTCTTTTAATCTGCCACCGCTGCTCCTTGGTGAAGGTAACAGGACTCATATTCTCTTCCTAGTTGGCAGCTTCCCTTTGCTCCCTGACTTCTTGTTCTAGGCCACATTTTTCATGGCTTCTTGAGAAAGGCAGGGCCCAAAGGAGAAGGGCCTTCGAACTGTCCCCTCACGCCTGCCCAGCTCAACGTGCATCTTCCTGCTTCCATGTCTCTTCCCCTCAGCCGTCCCCCTTGCCAGGTGTCCTAGCCCTTTCTACACCAAAGCAAAGAATGGCCTCAGGAGAGAGTAGAGAGGGCGCCGGCTGGCTAAGGGGCAGGTCTGTGCTACTGGACACTTTAAGATTCTGGCACCCTGCGATTGGTCAATCAGCCCTGGAAAGAAACTATCTCGAAGGTTTGAAAAACAACCAAAGAAAGGGAGCGAGGACTGTGGCTGTGTGCCCTCGGCTTGGCCAGCTCCCCCTGCCCACGAGGCAGAGCAGAGGTGTGCAGCCCTCGCGTCAGCTGGGCCAAGCTGGTCCCATGCATCCCAGCCCCCAGGAGCCAGCTTGTGCTAGGGTCCTTCCCCCCACCCCCCAGCTGACAGGAAGTCTCTGGGAGCTGGAGATGCATGCCCTCTGGACGAAGGCACAGCTCCTAATCCTGACAATCTCATTCAGCTGGCCTGGAATCTAGCCTTGGGGATCATGTTTGTGACAGTGCCTGCCCTCCCAGACTGTAGGGCTCTGAGAGGCCATAAGGGACCCAGGTGTATTGGCTCTCCAAATACTTCCCTACACAGACCTGTTGGTAAAGCTTCCCACCTGGGTGTCGAGAGAGCTTAGAGGAGGCTGGCTGCTTCCCCCAGCTGAGTAGGTCTGCAGATTGCCCGCATCTAGACCAGCTCTATGATGAGAAGGAACTGGGTCCGACGTAGCGGGGGGGGGGCTCCCAGTTCTGGCAGGCAGGAGCACGGGACATCCTTTCCTGGTATGTTTCCATTCTTTCGGAAGCCTGTACTCAGGTTGCCTTGAATGTGGACTTGGGGAGAGCCAGGAGCCCAAAGGGCCAGGGCAGGCCTCTGGGCGGCACTCACGGAACAGCCGGGCCCTCTGTCAGCCGCAGGCCCTGTCCCCGTGTCAGGGAGGAGAGGCCGGGCTGGGAGGGTGCTGCTGCCTGTGTTCTTCCAACGCACTGTAGAACTTGTATGTAATGTATCTAAATCAATGCAAATGTATGAATAACAAGTCCAATTCTGACCTTTTTTGTCTAGTTTTCTTGGGTGAAAGGAAGACAAGGTAGAATGCAGTTTTAAGGACAAAGAACCATGTGTTTCCATGGAGTTGCTGAGATACAGCTCCTAAGGTATACAGGGCCTCATTTCCTGGCCACAGTGCTCCGGAAACCTGCAGTCTTTTCATTAACTCATTTGACACCAAAACCTGACCTGAACCACACTCATGTGAATTGAAGTTATTTGTAACCATGATGTTTTCCTTTTAGTGTATTTGTTGCAGAAATATTAATGTTTTGTTATGAGATAGTTCTCTACTAGGGATTATGCAGTATTTGCATAGAGTACTTCCTAAAAGCTGGAAAAAATCTGAATAACAAAATCATCTAGCCTTAAGGGTTTGGGATGAGGACTGTGGACTCAGCTTCTCTTCTTGGCCACAAGAGGGCAGCCTGTCCCGTGCACGCATCACTGCCTGCATGAAGTGTTTTGAACCCTGGGTCTTTTTAAGCGGTGGGTAATGGGACAGATAGGATGCCTGGGGAGCAGAAATGAGTGCTCATGAGCACATAATATGCTATTGAGCGGAAGCCAGGAGAGTGGTCAAAAATCCTCCCCTTAAAGGTTATCAGGCTGCAGGGAACCTCACATAATGCTGGAGGCTCAAGAATGATTGGTCCAGCTGTTGAGATCTCAGTATGGTTGGCCCATGGGGCTAAGGAAGCCAGCTGAGGAGCTGGCAGCCAGGACTTTGCAGGCTCACTGCCCACCATGCAAGGCTGACTGGAATAGCCTTTCACCTTCTAGAACTGGTGAAAGGCCAAGAGCCCTCTCTCCTGTGGATCAGGACTGCCCACGGAGATGCTCCCTTTGCTCTCTGGCAAAGGAGGCTTTGGCACAGGGGACCTGGGGTGTTGCTCTCAGGGGAAAAGGAGGCCTGGCCTGTTTTCTCCTTCCCGGGAACACCCCTGCACTGCAGTAAGTGCAAGCCCTCACCCCTGGCTCCAGAGTGTCCACTGCAGGAGCCTCCCTTTCTGTGACAGACTCACACTGTTATTAATGCAAATGGTTTTATTTTGCCACTTAAGCCACGGTTTCCTTGTGCTAGCCTGGGGGGCAGGGTGTGGGCAGGCAGCTGGACCGTGGGTTGCAGTAGTAGCAGGAGGCTAGGCAGCAGGAGCGGTGAGATGCTCAGTCTCTGTGCCCATCACTGGACTCCCAGGGGAATATCATGCAGCCCGAGTATACGGTTAGGTGGGAAGAGCTGAGGCAGGAATGGGCGCTGTTTCTCCTCATTCTGGTGAGGAGTGGGTCCCGCATGGCACAGAGCTCAGGGGACACCTCTGGTCCTGTTCTGAATGGAGCAGGACAGTGGTAGTGATCTTCCATGTACCACTGTGGGGCCATCCGCCTCCAGTTTCTCTTCCTTCTTCACCTTCTGGGCCCTTTGGCGAAAGTCCCTTTGATTCCTGAGGAAGTTACTGCTGTTCCCAGCCTCTTCCCTGGATCAGTGTCTGATCTGATGGAGGTAGCTGTTGGGGCCTGGCTTCTTCCAGTTCCGGCGGATCCTGCCACTTGTCCTCCTGGAGTTCAGATACTGATCGCCAGAGGGTGTCTCTGTGGCGCCGCTCTGCTGGTCGGCCAGTGGGGCACGGGGCTCGGGGATTCTGCAGGGAACAAATGTGTGATAGGCCCAAATCAACAGGAAGAACAGAATGAGGGCTAAAGAGACTTTGGTCATGAACTAGTAAAACACACTGTTTGGGGCAAAATGACACAAGGACTCTGGACTCGTCTGCCCCCCCGCCCCCCTGATTGCTAAAGACCATTCAAAGCTTTCAGATTCCTTTTCTGTAAAGAGAGCTGGACTAGATCAGGGTGTGTGACACTCAGCCTTTCTCCAGCTTCATGCTGTACTTGCGGCAGCCATCATTAGCCACCATACGAGACTAGAGGAACCAAGAATCCTCCTCAGCAGTTTTAATTTGGGATTGCAAGTCAGCTGGAGTTCATATGAGCAAGAGGCTGATTTGCTTCCCTTGGACCTGATGACTCGGAAGACCTGTCCAGCTCTAATATTCTGACTGTGGGCCCCGAGAAGGAAGAAGAATGGAGGGCAGAGCATAACTCCCAGTGATAGGCTAGGCTGTGTGGTTCCACTCAGCCCTGTGGGGCTCACTGTTCCCAGGCTGTCAGTGACCTAGGCAAAGAGGGGGATGACATGGGGAAGTTTAAAGTTCCTCAACAATTTTTAACTCTCAGTGCCTCTACCGAGCCCTCCTGCGCTATATTCTCTGTAATCCCACCGGCAAGATTTTAAGCAGGTTTACTTTTGATTGTTACCTGTTCTACACATTTTTTTCCCTCCTAAACAATAGTCCCTCCCACCTGGCTGAGAATCACTGCAAAATGAGGTGGCACTGATAGGACCCAGGCATTCCCTCCCGTGGAAGTTCACTAGATCCTATAGAACTCCAGTAGTAACAACACTCGGAGGCACTGTGTAGACCTTAAAGCACCCCCATGGCAGGTACTTTAGAGTGAGGCCAAGTCAGGAGCTCCAGGTCATACACCCAGAAAATGGTGGAAGGAGCATCCGTGGGGCTCACCTTCCCTCTGCCCTCCAGTTCCAGGAACCCACCTGAGCCGGCTGCAGTGGTGCAGTGAGTGGCCCAGGGGTTTTGGCCGGGGGGGCCTCTTCCTACGCAGCCTCCTCAAGGCCTCTGCCACACGGTGGTCTCCTGCACACTCCCAGATGATCTGTGCCCGCTCTTCGGCCAGCTGGTCCCCACTGCGCTGAAACAGGCCCTGGATCTGCAGCAGCTCAACATCCTGGAAGATGTTGGCTGTGGCCTGCTTGCGGCCCCGGGCCTCAGGCGGGGCCTGCCAAGGGGGCGGCTCGCTCACCACAGACGCTGGGGTTCCCATCCTGGGAGCTCTGGAGAAGGAAAGCACAGAGAGACGTCAGCTCAGCAGGCCCTTCCCAAACCTGGGGTCCTGATGGACACAAGGGCTTCTGGTGTTCCTGTTCTCTAGGGGCCAACATGCAGTAAGTCTTGACTTAAAATCACTCCAACCTCCAGGGCACCTGGGGGAAAGTATATGCATAATAGCCAGACTTTATTATAAAGTGCTTATGAGTGCGACACGTGTATTATCTCACTGACGAGGCCCCACAACTGGTCAAGTAAGACTTGTTTATCCCCACTGTACAGATGGAGTGCAGCTCAGCTGAAACGATCCTTCCCTGGTCATGAAGCCTTGCGTTAAGTGCAGAGCCAGGAGTAGAACCCAGGTCTGTGGCTCTAAAGCCCAGGCAGGCCCCAGGACACCCAGCAGCCACTGAAATGTGTCGAGTGTTTCACATGTATTGGGCACCGCCACAAGAGCCGTAGTCCCTTAACACCATGGAAGTGTCAGCACGACAGCCATATGCAGTCAGGGCTGTACCCTCATTTCCCAAATGAAGAAACTGAAGGACAGAATTGAGATGTCGCTGATGCCAAGGCCCAGGCTCTTAGCACAGAAGTGAGAAAGGGGTATGACGCTGGGCTACCCAGGCTGGAATCCTGCTTCTAGCCACCTCCGCCACTCACAGGCTCAGCGGCTTCCTGTGTAAGCTTCTCAACTATACCAGTTCCTGCCTGAGTTGCAGTGAGGACTGAGTGAAGACAGCGTTAAGAACAGTGCTCAAAGTTCTACTATTCTGCTTTTCCGTCTATAAAACTGAGAACAGTCATCCCACCTGTTTCCAAGACCCTAGAGACAAACCAAGTCCTAGAGACAGTATGAAACAGACCAGTCAGATCTAACTGTAGTCCCAAAGGCCACAGAGAGGAGCGTAGGGACCAAGACGCAGCTTGTAGGGTTAGAATATACAACCATGGGCAGAGGCTGAAATCTTAGAAGAAAGTTTAATTAAAAGGAAGGCTCATGTCCATGTCTTCCCCCCACCTTGCAGGAAGTGAGAAATGATCTTCCTCAGTTCGAGAGCGTTCTACCTTGAATAATAAAGGCAGAAGAGGCTCACACACCCTATCCTTGTTTAGTTATGAGATTGGAAAACACTAGAGACCAGGAAGACTAAGGACTCTGGTACTACACAAACTGGGCCTTTGATTCCCAGCCCTGCCACCTTCCTAGCTGTGACCCTAGGCAAGTTACTCAACCTCTCTGAGCCTCTTTGCTCAGCTGTAAAATGGGGCTCATAACCGCTTCCCAGGATTATTGTAAGGATTGAATGAGTCTAGTGTGGTATCAGGTACCTGATAACCAAATAAATGAAATACCCACCACCCTTTTGACACCAGCTTAAAAGTGGGGAAACAAAAATTAAAACATTTACATACAAAACATCCATGCTCCCTGTGACAAACCCACACAGATGGAAATCATATAAAGAAAGTGTTCCCAGCTTCTGGTGCGCAGCCTGCTTGTAGAATGGCCGACTCACCTGCCTTTATTCTCCTGAGAGTGTGAACCATCTCTCCACCCGTGTAGACTCCTCAAATGTAACTGGCCCCCACTTTTCCTGGCCTTCTCCTCACCTCAACAGCCACCCTCCTCAGTCCAGTAATTTCCACACTCCCCCGTCCCAGTGTCTAAGCTTCCTATTAGAACCCCACTCTCCTCAAAAGGTATAATAACTAAAATCTGCAGAAGACTTTCAGGTAAATTAACTTAATAAAAATTGTGCTTTTTATCTGGAAATGGGAATTTTAAAATGGATCTCTTCTTGGGCACTATTATGGAATCCGGTTAACAACCTGGTATGTGTGGTAATTAAATCCCCTGAGCTGGATGATAAAAATACACCATGACCAGAAATCAACAGTCACCATGTAACACTGTCAGGCTGATTAATAAACAAGCTAACTATGGGCATTTACTCTGCACCAGGCAATGTGGCTATATGCATGGTATCATTTCATCCTCAAAATGGTTCTAGGAATCGGGTGCTGTTAACCCTCAACTCATCGCAGCGCACAGAGGGGCAAGGGAAGCTGAGATATAGATGAAATGCCAGTGGCTCAGGCAAGGCCAGGACCTGGCGTAAGTGGGCTGCCACCGTGTTGGAAAGCCACAGCTGCCTTCACAGCCAAGCCGCTCAGAGCATATGTCTTCCCAGCACTCTGTGCGGGTGTTTCACTGTTCTTACCTGATTCACAAAGGAGGAAACCTCCAGGGGGAAAAGAAGAACGATGAATACATACACACGAGGCAGGGGTGGGGTTGCAAAATTTATTTTAATCTTTTCATTAACGTCAGAGCTGTTTACTGTGTGACCAGCTGTTCTAGCCTTGACCCCGAGGCACTCTCAAGAGGAAGATCCCCAGCTCGCACAAAAGAAATCTGGAACTGCAACCCAGCCCAGCGCACAGAGTACTGGCTCATGAGTCAGAGGACCATGTCTGAGCCCTAGTTCTGCCACTTGGCGGCCGAGGGGCCTCAGACACGTCACATCACCTTCAGGGGCCTCTGTTTCCCTCTACATCTGTAGGAAGAACAGGATGATGCTTATGCTGTCAGAGGGCGTGTGCAGAGTCCGTGATTCCGAGGGAGCTAGGTCTGTACGGAAGCAGCAATTGGGTTTGCTGGTCTGCCAAGGCTAACTAGCTGCCAGGAAGTTCCCCCAACCAATAGTTCCCCCTTTCTGCCCTCCTCAATCTTCAGTGGAGACAAGACACTTTTGCTGCTGTGGGATGTGGGGTTAGGGCGTGGGAGAAAACAGAGAAATCGCTGCTGTAAAGCATTCCAGTGACCTAGGGTGCCTCTGGCCAAGCCCGGTCTGGGTAGTGGGACAAGGGTGATACTGCTTCTCTCAGACTCAGGCCTCTCACCCTCCCTTCAGGGAGAATGGCAACAGGATCACGTAGCAGCGGCTGCCTTGGGGATGGCTTGGAGCCTGACTTCCTGGATTGGCACAGCCACATCTGCCAGGCTACAAGGGCTACAAGGCCCTGCCTTCAGCCTCTAGCCTCCAAGTTACAGTGAGTAACACACTCACCAACAAACCATCTGGGTGAGTCTGGGCCCTGCAGCTTCAACCATACCCTTGGGGTGGGGGGTCATGGCACCTCCAGATTTTGAGATCCTCACTCTTGGTTCAGTCTCCCACCCTGGGATTCAGCCGGCAGTGAGACTGGGAATAAAATTCAGTGGATTTCACATACCATTACGTGCAAACTTCGGGAAAACGGAACCAGAACACTTTTAATTATCAAAAGGAACCTTTTTAAAGATTTTATTCTTACTTACATGCTTCACTGACTGAGCCACCCAGGTACTCCTACTTTTATTATTTTTTAAAGATTTTATTTTTCAAAGAAATCCTAACCTCTCTTTTGTTTTAAGTCTATTTTTATTTATTTTGAAAGAGAGAGAGAGAGAGAGCATGAGCGAGGGAGGGGCAGAGAGAGAGGGAGAGAGAGGATCTCAAGCAGGCTCAGCAGTGTCAGTCCAGAGCCAGATGTGGGGCTTGATCTCAGGAACCATAAGACCATGAACTGAGCTGAAGTCAAGAGCTCGACACTTAGTCAAATAAGCCACCCAGGCACCCCGAAGGTTTTATTTTTTTAAGTAATCTCTTAAGTAATCTCACCCAATGTGGGGCTCAAACTTTCAACCCCGAGATCAAGAGTGGCATGCTCTACTGACTGAGCCAGCCAGCCTCCCCAGAAAAAGATTTCCTATCTTATTAAATGTGTTATTTCCCCCCCTAATTTCTTGGATAAGAGCTGAATCCAGGAGTGTATAATTGAACAATGGTAGTTTTCTAAACTGGAAAATGACACTGCACAGGGCTATTAAAAGATTATAAACGGATCTTTCATTCCGGAGTTGACATGAAAGAATATAAACATGGGTCTATGAGCAAAGGAGTAAAAACTCATTGCAAAATGCTTCAATTTGACACAAACTAGCTTTAAAATGAACCCCAAAGTAAATACCAAATGTTGAAAATGACAAAGTTCAACTTGTTTTGAAATAGGCAATAAATGAACTAGAGAGCTCTAACAAAGAAATATATTTAAGGAGTGACTCACCATGCAATGAAGTTGCAATATATATAGTGCAGAGCTTAGCATCCTTTGTAGTGTATGAAGCTCAGTCTAATCTGACTAGGCTCAGGGAGGCACAGCACCCACGAGAGGCAGAGCACACTTCGCGTCAGCCGGGTGGCAACTGCTTCCACACCCAGCTTACCTCCTCCAGATAACCCTGGTGGTGGTAATAATCTGTAATTGGAGGCAAGGGGCCTCTTGGAAAAAGGACTGGAGGCTCTGGCCCAAGGCCCAAATCAACACTTGTGGCCCTGCCACTGCACAGCTGCCAAAATTGGTGGCACTTCCAGTGGGAGGTCCAGTCCACATGGCAGTGTGAGCCCCGCGCACTTTAGGGCCTAGCCCCGGGCAGGAATGCCTGAGAGAACTGCCCACGGTGGTCCCCAGATCTAATGTGGATGTGGAGAAAGGAACGGGGATCTACCTGCAGGCTAGTTCTCAGATATAACTGGGAAAGAAACTCTAGATCTAGCAATAACTATTTTCAACGTTTCAAAAACCGTGAATTCTGGCCATGCCACTGATAACCGAGAGATGCTAGCAAGCCAGTTTCCCCTGCTTCATTTTGCTCATCATCAAAATAGTGAGAAGAGGGGGCGCCTGGGTGGCTCAGTCAGTTAAGCTTCCGGCTTCGGCTCAGGTAATGATCTCATGGTTCGTGGGTTCGAGTCCCGCGTCGGGCTCTGTGCTGACAGCTGGCTCAGAGCCTGCAGCCTGCTTCAGATTCTGTGTCTCCCTCTCTCTCTGACCCTCCCCTTCTTGCATTGTCTCTCTCTGTCTCTCAAAAATAAATAAAAACCATAAAAAAAGAAAATAAAATTATCAGAGGACCCAATTCCTTCCTTAAAACAAAACAAAAAAAACCCCACAAAAAACAAAATAGTGAGAAGAGTGAGAATAAATAACCCTGAAGGGAAAACAGGAGATAAAAGTATCTGAAAGCATCCATCTCAGTGCATTACATCATGAATGAGTGATGTTAAGGGAAAGACTGTTTAACAACCAGATGGTGTAGAATCATTTTCATTCTCCTGAAACTCCCTCAAAAGGGGACTACATTCTTGGGGAAAGAGGGTATAGGGAGATGGATTCATCTGTGGACTTCTAAGTCACAGCTGCCATGGAGGCAGCTTGCTCCGTGTCAAGCACAGAACATCATTTTCAAATAGGTAATCTCTTGAATTCTCATTTCTATGAGGGGGCACTATGGTTATACCCATTTTACAGGTGAGAAAGCTGAGCTCAGAAAGGTTAAGTAACTTGCCCAAAGTCAAACAGGAGATAGCTGATGATATACCCAGGTAGTATGACCCCAGCACCCAGGCTCTCAACCACTGTTATTTTTGTTCCTGCCAGATGGCTGACGAGGTCTTCAGGGGAAGGAGCGACCCAGGAGGCTCTGAAACCTCACAGAGTCTGCTGTCTGCTTCTGCAGGTTTCGGAAGGCGGAGGGATCGAAAAAAGTCAGATCTCCCAAGACAGCCTCGGCGCCCTCAGCACTCCGCGGCCTCGCGGGGAGTTAGAGCGATTACTCACCACGCTGAAAGGCAGCGTCGACAGACCTCAAATCGGGACCGGGCAGGCTAAGATGTGCCCATCCCAACCCCTTCACGGCCTTTCGAAAGGGCGGGCGTAGCTTTGCGCTTCCTGCTGTGAAGGTGCTCAGAAGGACCGGGCGGCGTTCGCCCATAGGGCGAGAGCTTGGGAGGGGATATCCTGGCCCAGATCGCTGGGCGACTACCCCGGCCCAGATTGGCCCCCCGGGGCTCAGACGTGGCCGCTTCGCACAACGCCGGGCCCTAAAGTGAACCTGTGGGTTCGGGTCCCAGCGATACCCGGGCTCTGATGGCCAGCCCGCCCGTTCCTACCGCACCGCGAGCCGGGACGCCAACCTACGTACCTGGCTGCCCAAGGCTGGCTACCTAGGTCACAGCCTCGACTCCCAGGAGAGAGCGCTCCCCAGCCGGGAAAGAGCCAATCCTCGGCCAAGCTTTGGTAAGAGCTCCGGGGCGAACCTTCCAAAATCGAACGCGGAGACTCTGTGGGCCAATCATCAGCAACAGAGCGGCGAGGGGCGTGTTCAGGCCCCGCCCCCTTCCCTTAGCCATCCCCGAAACCTGAGTGCGAAGATTCCCCGGGTCCAATCGGAGCGGAGTAGCGACGAGGGGGGCGTGTCCGTCGGGGCCCCTTCCCTCCGCCCTCGGCCGCCCTAGCGCGATGCCCGGAGGCGTCCCCTTCATTGACGTCAGTCCCCTGGGAGAGCGCGGTTTTGCTGGCGCGGGAGCGGGGCGGGGCCGCATTCCAGCCTCGGGGTGCGGCGGCTGCGAGCCCAGCAGGGTACACGTGATGGGTGCCCCCTCTCCTGGGCCCGAGGCCAGCGCGCAGGGCGCTGTACTCCTTGCAGTGTGTGGCCCTCTGCAAACAGATCTGCAGTTCCTTAAATTCACCTCCCAGACAGACCACTGTCTTCTGGCTCCAGCTTTGAGGGAAAGGAAGGGATGGTCAGACCTTGAGCTTCAAAGCTAGAAGGTCGTAGGTTCGAATATTACATCATCTGTGCAACTTTGGGCCAGTTACCTAAATGACAGTGTTAGGAAGGTTGTATACATTCATTCGACAACGGTCAGTCCATTAGGGACCCACCCTGTCCAAATTCTTTAACAGGCAGTGAATAGGAGACGCCTATAAGCCCCTGCCCTGGGGAATTTACAGCCCAGCAAGGGAGGCAGATATTAAAAAGCTTAAAACATTTTAGCAGTGATTACAATTGTAATAAACATTATAGCTATAGAAGAGTCAAATGGAGGTCTCTAAGCTCCCTGTAGGAAGTCCAGGAAGGTAGAAGAAGTAACATCTAAGCTAAAATGTGAAGGAGGAGTTGAAGTTGGTCAGATGAAGAGGAGTGGGTCTGGGAAGAGTGTTTAAGGAAGAGAGAATAGCATGTGCTAAGTCTAGGAGGTAGCTGGATTCAGGAAGACTTGAAATAAGACCTGGAGTAAGGCTAGCAAGAGAGAAATTGGTGAAGCAGGAGTCAGAGGCGGGCCATGAAAAAGTTTCCAGTTGACTCTCTGAGGGGAATACCATTTTATTTGTTTAATAGGTATTTTATTTTAAGTTTCTTTTTGAGAGAGAGAAAGAACCCAGTGGAGGACAGAGAATCTGTGCGGAACCCAATTCAGGTTCCATCCGTGAGATCATGAAATGAGCAAAGCCAGACGCTTAACTGACTGAGCCACTGAGGTGCCCCTTAATAGATATTTTATAGCACTCACCATGTGCCAGTAATGCCAGTCAGCACTTTACAAATATTAGCTCATATCATCCTCCTGACAAATTTGTGTTGTTAGAAGGTCACTTTGGCCATAGGTGAACTTGGATTAAAGGGGGTGGGTGTGGATGCAGAGTGCCCCATAGGTTCTTGATAAATGCTTGTTTACCTCTTTGGAAAATGAGATGTTCTTTGCTCACTAGTTCAAAAATGGTCAGGAAGGTGCCTGGCAATAGGCAGCTAGGTCTCCCCGACTTCTTTTTCACTTAAGATCTGACCTTCATAGTCATTTAAGTGTGATTTCTCTTCTGTAAAAGTTCCAAAAGGGGAAGGAGTAAGAGCCAGCACACAAGGATTTGTGGGTTCCTTTCTGCAAGACGGAAGGAAGGGATGTTTGGGAGCTGTTCTCCCTTATCCCAGGGTCTCCATTCCCTCTTCCTTCCTTCCTTCCTTCCTTTCTTTAAAACAAATTTTTTTAAACATTTATTTATTTTTGAGAGACAGAGCTAAAACGGAGGAGGGGCAGAGAGAAGGAGACACAGAATCTGAAGCAGGCTCCAGGCTCTGAGCAAATGTTCAGCACAGAGCCCGATGTGGGGCTCGAACCCAGGAACTGTGAGATCATGACCTGAGCCGAAGTCAGACGCTTAACCAACTGAGCCACCCAGGTGCCCCTTCAGTCCCTCTTTCTTTCCTGCACAAACACATTAGAAAGTGCTTTGCTGTTACAAGGGTTTTAACGGTGGTTTCTCTTTGTCTTTCCTGAAGACCTGGGGAAATAGCAAAAAGAACAAAGAAACCAGCAATATTCATCCCCAATAGAAGGCACTGACTGCTGCAATGCCTTTCAGCAAACTGCTTGGCTAAAGAGAGGACTGTGTGGACTCCTAAACAGGATGGCTGGGTTTCTAAACCAGGGACTCCCCGTACCCTGTATCCTGATGCCTGGAGCTCAGAGGAGCATACCAGGATAGGAATTGGGAACTTGTGGCTTCTGGGTCAGATGTGACTAAGGCTGGGTGGAGAATATCTAGTCTCTCCAAACACTTTTGCAGGCATGTGACCGTACGCTTACCCCACAATGGAACCATTTCTGTCAGCTTTATGATTCAGTGTTTCTGATGAGAAGATAAGGTTCTTCCAATCATGCAGGCGCAGAGAATCTGGGATCCACCCCCCCGCCCCCCACAACAGAGCCCTGTTTAGAGAAGAAGGTCAGCTCTGAGGAATGGAGCCCTGATGTAATTCAGGCCAACACTGGTTTTACCAGGTATCAGATTAAGGTGAGGTGAGAGGCATACTCCTTGGGTATCATATTTAAGGGGGCACTAAATAAGCAAGATAAGTATTTTAATGTAATATTTTAAAAAATCAAAATGTAAAACATCCAGGGTGAACAAAATATCAACACGTAAAATAAAGACAGACTGTTGTTTGTTTTATGACCTGGCGTCATTTTGCAATGGGAACAGTCATTTCCAATCAGCCCATGGTTTCCATGTGGGTCACCATTATGTTCCCTGCCAATTAGCTTTAGGAGGGTTGAGAATAGTGTGTGAACAGATTGGGCAACACAAGGCTTTATGTATGGTCATGTGTTTTGATGGTAGGGCTTTCATCAGCTTTTTCCATTTGATTCAAAATATGGGAGAATATTTCAGTAGGCGCATATAAGAGTGCATATGTTTCCTTTTGCCTCAGGCGCCAGTATGGCTCAGCAAGATGCTGGTTTCAAGGGCAGTAGAGCCTAGGAAAGGGGTTTCAGCTGCTCAACCGTAAGCAAATAACCTAACCTCTCTACTTTTCTATTCTCTCATCTGTACAGTGGGAATAACCATGGCCACCTCTCTGTGTTGCTGTGAGGATGAAGTGAGGTGTCATAGACAGAACTCCATATAAACCTTGCCCCAGATGCTAACCCAGCATTTAACTCCTTCCCTCTCTGTCCTGCAGGAGTTGTTCAAGAAACTCTTACAAATGGTTCCCCACTGGGGTTGAGATTTGTTCCAGTGGGCTTGCTGCTATCTGTCCTGTTTTGGGGAGAGCAGAGCTGATGAGCAGTAGTGTGACTCCTGAATCAACTCTGTTTTTCTTTTTCTTTTTTTAAGATTTTATTTTAATTTTAGAGGGTGGGGGGGAAAGTGTGAGCAGGAAAGAGGGGTAGAGGGAGGGTGAGAGAGAAAGAATGCCAAGCAGGCTCCACGCTCAGGGCAGAGCCTGACATTGTGCTCGATCCCAAGACCCTGAAATCATGACCTGAGCCAAAATCAACAGTCAGACACTCAACCCCCTGAGCTACCCAGGTGCCCCAACTCTGTTTTTTTTTTTTTAATAAATGATCCTGGTAATGGTAATTCTAAACTTTTTAAAAAGCACCCTTTTGCTTAGGACATTATACAAGGCAACTTACTACAGCCCTCTTCTTCGAACTTAACAACCAAAAACAGTAAAGTCCTACAGGCAAATGGTACGTTACAGAAGCAGTAAAAAACAAAACACAGCAAATGAAAACCCCACACCTAATCTAATCTATGTAGATCATAACAAGAAGTCAGTTTTGTCTGCTCAGGCTGCCATAATAAAATACCACTGGCTGGGGGGCTTAACAACAGAAATTTGCGTTCTCACAGTTGTGTGGGTGGCAAGTCCAAGATCTAGGTGCCAGCCCATTCAGGTTCTGGGGAGAGCTCTCTTCCCGGGTTGCAGACAACAGCCTGCTCACCGTGTCCTTGTGGTGAAGAGAGAGGGAGCTCTCCGGTGCCTCTTCTTCTAAGGGCACTAATCCTATCAGATCAGGGCCGCACTCATATGGAACTCTCATTTAACCATAATTACTTCCTTACTCCAAACGCAGTGAGATTGGAGCTGGAGGTTCAACATGTGAATGTGGGGGGACACAATTCAGTCCATAGCAAGTATGAACTCACATTTTTTTGCGTTTTGTTTTTATCTTTTTAATGTTTGTTTTTGAGAGAGAGCAGGGGTGGGGGCGGGCAGGGAGAGACAGAAAGAGAGGCAAAATCCAAAGCAAGCTCCAGGCAGTCAGCACAGAACCCGATATGGGGCTCGACCTCACAAATCGTGAGATCGTGACCTGAGCAAAGTCAGACACTTAACTGACTGCGCCATCCTGGTGTCCCTGAACTCAGAGTTTTTAACAGACAGCTAAATAGATATAGAAATAAGCAAGTCATAAAAGTATGCATATGTTTAAATGTATACGTGTACACGTATACATGTGTATGGATACACACAAACACACACACGGACACACACACTCCCCAGCTGTGCCGGCCGGGAAGCAATGAGGCCACAGAGGAAGAAGCACATTTACAACCCACATACTGAGTTCCCAATATCATGCTCCACAAAAGGAACCACGGCTCCTTGGAGAAATGAATCAACCGCTGGGGTTGAGAAATTTCAAGATAATTCTAGAACATCTTGTGTTGGAAAGTTAGGAAGTACTCAAAGAATGATGGAAACATCAAAAGGACTAGGAGTCAGATGAGAAGGGCTCCCATCAACAAAGACAGAGCATCAAAACATGACAATAACAGATTATAACCCAGTGAGCAAAATAATACCGAAGTCCACAGCAATATATAAATGAATAAGTGAGGACACAGAGGAGAAGAAACAGGCTTCCCTTGTAGTAGAATGCCAGCTAATTGATGTAGAAGCAATGAATTGTCTAGAAAATCATTAATGGCGATTGAAACAGCCCTGTGGCCAATTATAAAAACAAGGATTGTAGTAATTTTGCATATTTTCTTTCTGTTGTATATACATGGTGGTTTTGTACATATTGACCTTTTTCTTTCTCTCTCTTCACATTTTCATTTCATTTGGAAGTGTTGGAAGTTGTTGGAAGTTAATGTTACCAGTTTAGTCTCTAGTTAACAGTACATTCTGAGGGACTCTGGCAAAATCTGAGAAGCATTTCATACAGACTGTTGGGGCTGTGTGTCTCCTTACTTTGGAGAGAGGGTGTGGGAACTTATAAGAAAGATAGTTGTATCTCATTAGGTGGAAATATGCAGTTGTTTCATTGTTGTATGCAAGTCCAGATGTATGTAACAGTGTGCATACGGGGGACATGCGTCTCCGAAGAGGTAGACTGTGCCAGTTATCCGTGGGCTAACAGAGCCGAGTCCTGAAAATATTTTTTCCCAGCTGGCACAGTGCTCAGCTTTGTCACTAGAGGGCGCTGGCAAGACACTGTCCGAGGCAGAGCTTCTCCCCTTGGTTCTGGTGTGTCCTGCGGCAGAGCCCCTGCCCACTGCGAGGGCGGCTCCTGGAGCCCGTGGGATTTCTCAGGCACCAGGTCCTGCAGCGTGGGCTCCCGCAGTGCCTGGGTCCTAGGGCGCGGGGCAGCCAGCAACGCACAGTGGCTAATAGCTTCCCTGAGCTCCTCGAGGAGCTTTGCCAGAACTTTTGAGGTCCGTGTAGTAGCTCCCTTGAATGATTGCTCCCAACTCCCCAGATGGCGAATTCCCGGCAAATTCTACAAATGCAGCTCGTCAGGGACTTCGCCATTCATTGGGCCACAGCTACTATGTCCTCTCTAAGGAGATCTGAATCGTGGCCTTGGTGGGCGGGAGGGGGAGAGAGCTCTTCTTACAGGCCCATCTCAGCCCTAAGGGGTAGTGGATGTCCCTTCTATCTTCTTTTCCTGTGTTCCTTAGCGTTCTCTTTAACTGCTTGTGAGTCAACGCCTCAGCATGCATTCTAGTAAATAATCCCTTATATTGAGGTTTCCCTATTCAAATGACTGTGTGGTTTCTGTCTCATGATAGGACTGGCTGATCCAGTGCACAGCGGGGAGCCTGCTAGGTTGGTGAGGATAAAGAACCTCGAGTGAGGAAAAACAATCCTCAAGTGACAGCAGGCTTTTGCTTTCTAATCCAGTGATCCACTGAGAACCAGTGAGCTGCGTGTCCAAGTTCGTTCAGAAAACAGTATCGATAATAGACCTAACACGCATGAGCGCTAAGCATGCTGCGTCTCATGGAATCCGCACAACGGCCCAGTGAAATCATGTCATTAGTGTTAATCTCATCACACCAGTGAAAAAGCTGAGGTTCAGAGACCTGCAGGATGTCGACATGCCCTCCAGTTACAACTGCTGCCTAACAAACCACCAAAACACTGAGTGGCATAAAATGACCATTTTATTATGCTCACGGAATCTGTGGGTCAGAGTGTTTTGAAATGTACTCAGGATCAGGGCACCTGGGTGGCCCAGTCAGTTAAGCCTCTGACTCTTGATTTCAGCTCAGCTCATGATGTCACAATTCATGAGTCTGAGCCCCAGACCAGGCTCTGTGCTGACAGTGTGGAGCCTGTGTGGGATTCTCTCTCTGCCCCTCCCCGGCTCGCAACTCTCGATGGAAGAGGAATCAAAGAGTTTGCAGCCATTTTGTTTGTACACCACCACGGAGTGGAAGTAGGAGTCGGACCCCAGCAGTTGGGATCCGAACCCTCCTTGCTTCACTACAGTGCCATCGTTAGAAACAGACATGTGTTGAAGTTAGCTCACGTGAAGAAGTGGGGGGGAGGTTACTGGAAAGCATCAGTGAGGCCACAGAACTGGAGTCTCGCTGAACATCCTGGAGCAAGTCATAGGCAGCTAGCTGGTCTTTCTTATCATCTTATCATAGCTGCCTGTGATGGTTACTTTTTTTTTTTTAATGTTTATTTATCTTTGAGAGATTGTGTGAGCTGGGCAGGGACAGAGAGAGAGGGAGACAGAATCTAAAACAGGCTCTGTGCTATTAGTGCAGAGCCTGATTCGAGGTTTAAATTCACAAACTGTGAGATCATGACCTGAGCCGAAGTCAGGGGCTTAACCCACTGAACCACCCAGGCGCCCTGATGTGATGGTTAATTTTATGTGTCAGGGTGCCTGGGTGGCTCAGTCGGTTAAGCGTCCGGCTTCTGCTCAGGTCATTATCTCACGGTTCGTGGGTTCGAGCCCCGTGTTGGGCTCTGTGCTGACAGCTCAGAGCCTGGAGCCTGTCTTCGGATTCTGTATCTCCCTCTCTCTCTCTGGTCCTCCCCTGCTTGCACTGTCTCTCTCTGTCTCTCAAAAATAAATTAAAAAAAATAAATTTAAAAAATTTTATGTGTCAATTTGACTGGGCCACAGGGTACCGAGATATTTAGTCAAACATTATTCTGGGTGTGTCTGTGAGGGTGTTTTGGGATGAGATTAACATCTGAATTGGTAGACTGAGTAAAGCAGATTGGCCTCTCTAATATGGGTGGGCCTTGTCCAATCAGTTAAAGGTCTGAATAGAATAAGGCCGATCCTCTCACAAGTAAGAAAGACTCTCTCCTGAGGCACCTGGCTGGCTCAGTCAGAAGGGTGAGCAACTCTTGATCTTGGGGTTGTGAATTTGAGCCTCATGTTGGCTGTAGAAATTACCTAAATACAACACTTAAAAAAAAAAAAAGCAAACAAAAGAACAGGGTATCTGGTGTAACAGTTGGTTAAGTGTCTGACTCTCGAGTGCGGCTCAGGTCATGATCTCATAGTTTATGAGTTTGAGCCCCGAGTTGGGCTCAGTTCTTATGGCACAGAAACTGCTTAAGATTCTGTCTCTCTCTTTCTCTCTCCTTCCCCAGCTTGTGCTCCCTCTCTCTCTCAAAATAAACTTTAAAACTAAAAAGAGAGAGAGAGAAAGGAAGAAAGAAAAAAGAAAGAAAGAAAAAGAAAATAGACTTTCTAGACTTTCTCCTGCCTGACAGTCTGAGCTGAGGCATTGTTTATTTTTCCCACCTTTGGACTCTAACTGAAACACTGTCTCTTCCTGTATCTTTAGGCTAAAGTACACCATGGCTCTCCCGAGTCTCCACCTTGCCAGCTGCAGATCTTGGAACTCATCAACCTTCATTGTGGGGCTACACCAACCAATTTCTTATAATAAATCTACATGTATATGTATATGTATATCCATCCATCCACCCATCCATCCATCCATCCTGTTTCTCTAGACAGCCCTGACACACTGCTCTTTTCTCTGCAGATCAGCTTCCTCTGCTGACTCAGAATTTCTACTCCCCCTAAATTTGCCTCCTGCTCTGACTTTGGTTACTCCAGCACTAGCTCCATTTAGGAATGACCATTTGGCCGAAATCCAAAGGAAGGACCCTGAGAGGTCCAGCTTGGGTCAGACATGGAGGTGGGGAAGCCGAGGCAGAGCTTTATAGTATAAACGGACCCTCTATCTAGAGCCGCCACTCCAACAGGGGCTGTGGGTACGGGAAGAAGACTGCCATGGGAGAGACAGGCAGGCCTCCTAAAGCATTTCAATGCCACTGAAGATTCTTGCTCTTCTCTTGATCCCTGAATGCCATGATGTTAGCTATTCTGGCATCTTCCTGGTGGGTCAGGACAAGGTCTTCTTGGTCCAAATGGCTTCTATGACCTTTGATCTCTTCCAGCCATGACGGCCATGTCCCACTCTGCCTGTCTAGGTGAAGGCGGTGGGATTTCTTGGCAGCAGAGAGAAAACCAGAGGTGGAGAAAAATCTCCGTGATCCTCCCCATCAGAAGCCCCAGCGGTAATGGGAGTTGGAGACCAAGTGGTAGTGGAGGAGAGACCACATTTACTTTTGCTCTGTGGTTTCAAGGAATAATGTCTTACAAAGAGTCTTGTGGGACTGGATCTAAGGGGCAAGCTCTAAGGGGCAGATGTAGTGTTTCCAGTGGTCTAGAAATCTAAATTTAGTCACTACCTTAGTCTTTCTGCATCACATTTTCCTCAATTGTCAAATGGAAATAATGAATTACCTATCTCTTAAGGTTGTTGGAAGAGCCAAGGAGGAGATGCAGGTGAAACGCACAGCACCAAGCATCATCTGATGGCAACCCTGGGCTCTAACTCAGCCTGTGGGCCTCATTCCTCCTGCTTTAAAGCTCCAGCTGCGGGTGGGGTAGAGAGTTAGGGGCACAAACCACCCTTTCCTGGAGCCATTTCACACAGTAGGGTAATATATGGAAACAGCATACACAGTCAGGCTCCCCACGTGCAGATCTTGGCACCTGTGACGGCCACACCCACTCTCCCAGCCCCCTGCCTGCTGACCGTCTCTACAGCAGGGGTCATCCTCTTTGTCACTGCTCAGGGGCAGTCCTCTGACAAGTCCTCCGAGACCAAGGCTGAAGTCCGGGATATATGCACTGATTAAAAGCCTGGATTTGGAGGGGTGCCTGGGTGGCTCAGCCAGTTAAGCCTCTGACTTTAGCACAGGTCCACGGGTTTGAGCCCTACGTGAGGCTCTATGTCTGGAGCTCAGAGCCTGAAGCCTGCTTCAGATTCTGTGTCTCCCTCCCTCTCTGCCTCTCCCCCACTCCCGCTCTGTCTGTCTCTCTCTCAAAAATAAATAGACATTAAAACTTTTTTTTTAAAAGCCTGGATTTGGAGATCAAATATTTGAATGCCATTCTCCATTAGATATGTGACATTAGATAAGTCATATAAGCTCCCTCTGCCTCAGTTTCCTCATTTTAAAAGTGGAAGTGGTTTTCATGACCTTATGTCACAGAGCTATTGTGAGAAGTGAGACAAGTGTGGAAAGCACCTGGCATGGTGCCTGGTACATGGTAGGCGCTTTGCAAATGTTGTTATTACTGTTGAGCCACTGCCACTTTTATCCAAGGCTGACGGGCAGAGTGGTGGTGCTTGATTCAATCTATCCTGGCTCAGGGTGTCCATCCTCATAGGTGAGGCCCCTCCTTTCCTCAGGAGTGTGGTCTGCTGAGGTCTGCACATGCCCACGACAGATCTCAGCAGGAGGTCAGCGTCAGCAGCTCATGGGCGGTTGACTCACAGTGAGGTCTCATGGGCATGCACTTTGGTCACTCACGGTTACCTCATCTTAGGGACCCAGGCCTGCCAGATGGCATTCTGGGTGGCTTCATGCAGAGACAAGCCTCAGCGGATACCTGTGGCTCCTACTCTGGTCCTGGCCAGCTTCTCCTAGAGAGTGAGGGCTGAGCTTTGCCAGAGTCAAATGCCTTTACCACTTCCATGCCCAGCCCGTGGCCCCTGGCCTCCTTCTGCCCAGAGGTGCCTAGAATCCAGGCTGCCTCATAGCTCCAGCAGAGGCCAAGTTCTCTGTGGGGGATGGGCTAACAAATTCAAGAGCCACCCAGATTTCTACCCAACTCCACCCAGAGGGGACCCCTTCCACCATCCCAGAGGTCCCTGTTTCCGCAGCCTGGTGGAAGTTAGCTTGGGAACGGGCCTGGAGGTATGAGCCACTTGACTGACAAATGAGAGTTCATGTCCTAGGCTGACTTACAGAGCTCCTGTACAGAGCCCCTTGCCCCAAGGAAACACTGGATTGTCAGACAGAAGACCTAAGTTCTGAACTTGGCATTCATATCGTCAACCAGCTGTGTGACCTGGAGCCAGTCACTTACCTTCCGCAGGCCTTAGTTACCCCTCCATAAAATGAGAAACCTGGAACAAATGATCTTTAAGGCCTCTCCCAACTCAGCTACATGATTGTAGCCTAATACCAGGTATATATGTAGTAGGTGTTCAGGAAATGTTCATTTAGTAATTTAATAATTAGATACAAGGCAAGATTCTGCAGGTCCCAACACTCATATACTTCCTCACTATGAGTTTTGCCTCTGCTATTAGCTAATTTGCGTCGAGTCCCAGCTCCAGGCTTTGGTATTAAGCCAAGGTGAGTTGAGTCCATATGTGCAGTACATTTGTTGTAACCCAGAGACGAAGACAGAACGGACTGAACATTGAGAGCTGGTCGTGGGACCCCAGGGCGGCACACATTCCTCCTTGTTCTGGGCATATTGAAAGTCCATTGCTTTGGGGCTTTGAGGATCCAGCCTCACTACTTTTTGTTCCCTGAACAGCTTAGGCCCTGTTTTTGCTCACACTGTGCCCTCTGCCTCCAGAACCTGTCAGGGTCTGGGATTTATCCCGCTTACAAGCTAATAAGCTAGCCTGCTGTTTTTCCTAAATGCTGGCAGAAGACACTGTTTCCTGAGTCAGACACTCCTGGCACGGCAGGCGGTGTGAGCATCATCATTATGCCTCTTTCCCTTGTTCCCTAGGTTCACAGGGATGTTACACTTGCAAGAGCTTTGTGTCATAGCTGCTGAGCACCGAGCTTGGGAAACCCACCACTGTCCCCCCCTGCCACCACTACTTTTATAGTAAGCAATAAGCAAGCCTGCTCTCTGCCTTGGAGAAGATGTGCTCTCCGCCCTCAAAGGCACTGGCTGCCGGTCACAACACTGAGAAACGGTTGGCAAACGAATGAGCAGCCATGGCTTTGCATCCTCAGCACACGCAGTGATAGCAGCCAGGGCTGCCCAGGACCCGTGGTACACTGCCTTGCCCGACAATGCCTAGCCCCCACCTCTGCTTCTCAAAATTCTACCCGCCCCCTAAAGGCACTTCATTCTGAAAGCTTTCCCCAGCTCTCTCCCTTTTATATTTCCTTGCATCTACCTCTCTCTTTTATGTCCACAGCTGTCCCTCCACAACCAGAAGGGTGCAAACACTGTGAGGGCAGGAACGGGTGCTCCGGATTCCTACACTCCACACCCAGATTGTTTGCATCCAGCAGGTGCTTGGACCATATTTGTTTTGGAGGAATCAAGATCTTGTGTGCTTATGCTTTTGCAGAGTCTCCTGGACTGCCCCTTGGAATGTCTTCAGGATTCCAGAGGCTAAAAATATCTTCCCAAAGCCACCAATTGGCTTCCTTGTAAGGAGCTGGACTTAGCTGTGAGTCTGAAGGTTTGTCCCCACCAGGTGGCGCTCCACCCTTATATCTCCGATGCCTTTTTCAGACCAGGGAAGGACTCTTTTGCTCTCAATGTTTGGTTAGGTCCGCTGCTCTCAGAGATAGTTTGTGTGGCACGACTTCATCATGAGCCCAGCACCCAGATTCAGCCCCCAGCTGCCCGTCCTAGCTCCAGCTCTTCTCGAGACTGGCACCCTGAGAACACTGAGGATGTCCCTCAGGAGTTGCTCAGGGATGCTGAGAGAAAAGCCCCAGAATTGGCATCAGAAGACCTAGTTTTGAGTCTCCACTTTGACACTTGCTAGTCTGTTTCTCTGAGCAAGTTACATAACTTTTCTGGGTCTCTGTAATAAGAGCTGAGGATAAAATATGGGGAAGTATATATAAGCATTTTGAATATGGGCCTGGAGCCAGCCATACCGGGACTCCTATTAAAACTGTCACCCATCAGCTCCACGAACATGTTCACCTTCCTTAACCTTCTGAGTCCTGGCTTCCTCACCAGCAGATCAGAGTATAGGAGCGCCTGGCTGGCTCAGTTGGTACACCATGTGACTCTCAATCTTGGAATCAGTGAGTTCAAGCCCTACATTGCACGTAGAGCTTACTTTAAAAAATAAAACAAAACAGTGCCTAGAGGGGTGCCTGGGTGGCTCAGTCAGTTAAGTGTCCAACTTTGGCTCAGATCATGATCTCCTGGTTTGTGAGTTCAAGTTCCGTGTTGAGCTCTATGCTGACAGCTCAGAGCCTGGAGTCTGCTTCAGATTCTCTGTCTTCCTCGCTCTCTCTGCCCCTTCCCCGCTCAAAAATAAACATTAAAAAAAAAGTGCCTAAAGAAAGCATGGTAGGCATTCAATGAACAATGGTCACACATATATTATGCATCCCTAGACCCTAAAATGCTGCCTAGTGTCTAGCAGGTGCTAAATATCCATTTGCTGAATGAAAGGATTTCACAGATGAAGAAACTGAGGCACAAAGCAGTTAAGTACCCACCCCCACCGGGTCCCAGCACAAGGGAGTGGTGAAGCAGTGATGCTAGCCAGGCAGTGTGCCTCCAGGGTTTGCACTCCGAGCCCTGTACTGTTATCTCACACAGATATGAATGTGATACATCCCCTCTTAGTCATTTAAAATATGCATTCAGAGGTTTCTCCGGTCCCTGGAGGCGTGGCTGTGTTGGCAGGAGGGGCAGTAGCCCCCAGAGAAGCCACATAAACTTTCTCCCACAAAGAGGCTGCTGGAAGACAGACCAGCTCCCCAGGCCAGGGTGCCAGTGGACACATCCCATGACCAGATGAGGGACTAGCTCTGCAGGTAGGGTCAGCTGGAGACTGAGCGTGCATGGTCCCCAAGGTAAGATGGCCTCTCGGTTTCATTGCCGTTCCCACAACTGAAGAGAGGATCACATTTTTTTTTTTTAGAAAACCTAGATTTATTTGTTTATTTATTTGTTAAAGACAAAACAATTATCCTCTAAAGTACTGAGGACTTCATCCCAATTTCATTTGTTGTTATGAAAACTGACCTAAGACATTAGAAATTAGAGAATATAACCTAATAGATTATAACAAAATAGACTGGTGACATGTGGTGAAGAGGATTGTAAAAGCTCGTCAGAAGCAGTTGTCAGCGGCAGTAGATGTGGCTAGAACGTTTCCCAAGAGGCTCCCTAAAGATGCCTGAATGGATTGATCTAGGCCCCAAATTAGTCAAAAGACCTTAACTTGGGGGAGAATGAGCAGAGGCCAGGATCTGAGATCCCTTTGTCTTTCTTTATAAAGGGTAAGGGGATCCTTAGGCTTTAAAAGTATGTATCTTAGACTCAGCCTTCCTTTGTTCCCAAACAGCCCACCTTTGTAGGCCTGCCAGGTTACAGAAGACGCATATAACGAAGGCAGGAGCTGTAGGCCTATTCAGAGGGTGCCTGCACACAGAAAGTTTTGGTGTAGATGATAAACTACTAATACCCTCTTGGTTAAATTAAATTAATTCACCTTTGTTAATAAAGGTCATAGTCTCTTCTGCTGGTGACAACTTTTTGTCTCAGTATCGTCCATCTCAAAAAAGAACCGGTTCAGGTAAGTTTTGGAGAAGGACAAAGACTCTCATCAACACCCACTCCACAGCAGAAGAGGCACCGAGTTCTTTCCTACAGTTACGAGCAGAATCCTACAGCAGCATAAATCATTTTCAGTGATCAACATCTGCATCCTCAAACTGTCCGGCAACCGTTGGTGTAGTATCTACCTCCATCCCATCTTCATAATCTCTTACTGAATCTTCTGTCGAACTCCAGCCATGTTATATTGGTTGGTCACAGCCTGAGAAAGCATTCCTTCTAATCTATCCAACGTGGCTTGGCCTTCTGCTGTTAAATGGGATAATCCTTCTTCATAGGTGTAAAATGTAGCGATGTCTCCCTGCCCTTGTTCATGTGCTTCCACATCATATTCTTCTCCATCGTAATCATCTGAATCTTCATCCTCAGGATCTGGATGCAAAGCCTGGCATTCACACATTGCAGTGAACATTGCCTCCAATGCTGACTTATCACTAGGCACAAATCTAAATTCAGCAATAGGTTCAACATCATCATCACTATCTTCTTCTTCTTCCTCCTCAGCAACAGATTCTTTCGATTCTTCTCCAAATTTGGCATTCACCATAACATACAAGTGCTCTCGTGGATAGGCATTCAGGTCCTTGGACACCGCATGCAAGCTAATGGTGGCGTATTTCAGTGAGAATCCTAATCCAGAGCCATCTAACCAGGAAAGGCGGCTCTCCGCGATGTAAACAGTGCCGGTGCCGAGGCCCCTGCCATTCAGCACGGCCTCGGTCTCTGGCTGCTGCCGCCGGGTCCCTCAGCCGAGCCTGGCGGCGGGAAACTTTTGAGAAAGCGCATAGCAGCGCCAAGCACGGGGACACAGGCCGGTAGCGAACTGGCGAACTGAAGCACGGCCACTCCAGCCACACCCTCGCCCCGCCCCGGAAGTGCTCGAGAGGCTCACATTGGACCGATGAGGAGGAAACCTCACATGGGACTTAGTACGGGGACAGGAATAAAGAGAGGACATCAAGTTTCTGGGTCTTCTTACCATTCCAGCCTGGGTACTAACTTCCAGCCAAACGGCAGGCTTTCTCCTCCCTGTAGAATAGCCACAGGGGAAGGATTGTAGCCTGAGCAGTGTTCCAATAAGACCATACTTCTCGAAAAGCCCCTGAAATGAGAGTAAAGGAAGAAAAGAGAGAGTACTCACCAGGTTTGCCCTGCCTCAGAGTCCAGATGAATGGACTCTGAGGGGTGCCGAATGATGGGTTTATGGGGTGGTGATGGGGGTCTGGAGCCTACAGCCAAGAAATAATTCTTTTGTTTTAATTTTTTTAATGTTTATTTATTTTTGAGAGACAGAGAGAGAGAGAGACAGAGCACAAGTGGGGAAGGGGCAGAGAGAGAGGGAGACACAGAATCAGAAGCAGGCTCCAGGCTCTGAGCTGTCAGCGCAGAGCCCAATGCGAGTCCCAAACTCACAAATAGCAACATCATGACCCGAGCCCAAGTCGGACACTTACATGACCCAGCTACCCAGGCGCCCCGAGAAAGGATTCTTGAAGATGTCTTTGGTGCAAAAAGGTGATTTTATTAAAGCACAGGGACAGGACCCATGAGCAGGAAGAACTGCACTGGGGTTGTGATGGGTAACTGATTACATACCCTCAGCTTGGGACGGGGTCGGGGACAGTGTAAAACTCTAAGGCATTTTGGAAGCAAGGTCCCCAGGATTTTGAGGGGTTAACTGTTGTTAGAAAAACACAATTATGGGGCGCCTGGGTGGCTCAGTTGGTTAAGCCTCCGGCTTTGGCTCAGGTCAGATCTCACGTTCGTGGGTTCGAGCCCCGCGTCAGGCTCTGTGCTGACAGCTAGCTCAGAGCCTGGAGCCTGCTTCCAGTTCTGTGTCTCCTTCTCTCTCTGCCCCTCCCCCTCTCATGCTCTGTCTCTCTGTATTAAAAATAAATAAAACATTAAAAAATTTTTTTAAAAAGTCAGACTTTCAACTACCTCTTAACAAAAAAAAAGAAAAACACAATTATTAGTTTAGTAAAACCTCAGTCATGAGACCCTTCAGATGTGTATCAAGGGGCCATAAGTTTAGAGTATGATTGCCGGCACATACTTGGGGGAGTTGAGATAAGGGAAATTTCCAAAGAATGTTTGTATGTGGAAGAAGACTTACAGGACCCTGGAAGTTGGGATACTATTAAGCCAAGAGTCCCTTTTTCCTCTAGCGAAGTGTCACCATCGAGGCAGCTGAGCTCCTAGAGGAAGGTCGCTCTGCCTGTCTGAAGGACTTGTCAATGGGCTGTAGGCAGTAAGGGAATTTAATTTTTCATTGGCCTGTATTTCCCACATCACCATGGCAAGCATTTAAACCCCCTTACATCTTGATGAGCCTGATATTAGGGCTCCAGGAAACAGAGTCTATAGGTTTCTGGAGATTATGCTATGGATAAGAGTGCTTTTTTCTTGCAGTTTACAAAGTTATCCGTAAACTGAAGGAGACTCCTGTGGCGCATAAATGTGATCTCTATCAGTCAACCATTTTCTTTCCTTTCCCCTGTTCTTGGGTGCCGGGAGTGTCCAAGGAATATCACATACCTCCCACCTGATGGGGGGTACGTGGGGGCAGCTGTTAGCCTGTGATTTGCCCTCAGCCTGCCCCATGCTCCCTCATCACAACCACTCAGTCTTCCACTGTGCTGACATTTACTGAGTCTCCTAGGTGCCAGGCAAAGGCAGACAGAGGTGACAGCCAACAGTTGCAATGTACCAGACTCGGAAGTACTGCAGAACGAATGGATGCTCTAAGCGAGAGCCTCTAGAGCCTGCAATCAACAGCGTGGGAGGCTGGACCAAAGGGAGGAACATCTAAACTGGGCATTGAGGATAAGTAGGAGTTTGCCAGCCAAGTACGGCCTGGGGATGAAGGGGATTATGAGCTTATTAGGGTGAACCTAAGAGGTTTGGTGGGGTTGCCATGCTGGGTGGGAGCATGGGGGAGGGAAAGAAGTGGAAAACAAGGAAAGGGAAAGTCAGTTGGACCCATTTTGTGAAATATGCCCACAGAGGAGATAGAACTCTATCCTGCGGTCAGTGCAGGAGGCAGTGCAACAGCCAGGACTGTGTTTTAGAAAGATGTCACAGAGCACACAGGTTGGACGGGATGGAGAGAGATGAGAGACCAGCTGCAATGACCAGCTTCATGTCTCAGCCCCTCTAGACCTCATTTCTCCTCCTCAGTAAAACCAGGAAAGGAATTGTATCTCTGAGGCTGTCTTGAGGCTTAAGTGGGCATACAGGTGAAGGACAGCGTAAAGCATCATTAGCTTTAGGCAAAACACTACAGACTGTTTTGCCCAGCTGTTAAGCACCGGGCCTTGCTGTCTCTTACCCCAGGGTTTGTGTCCCGGCCATGTTGGGTGGCACATTTTGAATAGAGGCAATACTGGATGGCAAGGAGGTTTGGAAAGATGAGGATGGACCGATAAGACTTGGTTTTGTGGCGTGTGGGAAGGATTAGTGGGGCCTCTGGTGGGTGCCGGTCCCTTTCTCTGATGTCTGAGAGCCTAGGATACGTCTGAGGTGGACACGGGTAGCATATTCCAGACGTCCATGTGAGATTGGACATCAGCCCAAGACCAGCACTGCTCTCCTCCAGCGCCAGGAAATGGCCAAGGGGCCCGGGTGGACGTTAGGGTAAGAGAAAGTAGACAGAAAGGGGCCCAGCGAGAGGCGCAGAGAACGCTCCAGAAGACAGCTTTCCCCTCTGAGGCTGGACGGGAGCCAGGGAGGCCGGGTGGGCAGGGCGGCCCCAGATGTGCCAACCTTGTCCGGGGCTGCCAGAGCGGAAGGCCCGCGGTCGGCTGGGGGGTGCGAGTGCCCTGCGCCGCGCCCCGGGGAGGAAAGAATCCGAGCTGGGAGTCTGGCGCCGGCAGGAAAGGGGGGCCGGGGGGTTGAGCCCAAAAGGAGATGGCTGGAAGCCTGGAGGAGCGAGTAGGGGGTGGAGACG
>NC_043701.1:156739210-156788695 GCF_006229205.1 Suricata suricatta
AGGCGCGCGCGGTCCGCGGGGCGGTGCGCCTGCAGCGGGCCTTCCTGCGCGGCCCGCTGGGCGTGCTGCGGCTGCTCCAGCTGCTGGCCGGCGCCGCCTTCTGGATCACCATCGCCACGAGCCGCTACCAGGGCCCCGTGCACTTCGCGCTCTTCGTGTCGGTGCTCTTCTGGTTGCTGACCCTGGGCCTCTACTTCCTCACGCTGCTGGGCAAGCACGAGCTGGTGCCCGTGCTGGGCTCGCGCTGGCTCGTGGTCAACGTGGCGCACGACCTGCTGGCGGCCGCGCTCTACGGCGCCGCGACGGGCATCATGATCGCCCAGACGCAGAGCCACAGCTACTGCAACCTCAAGGATTACCAGATGGCCTGCGCCTACCACGCCTTCCTGGCGGCCGCCGTCTGCGGCGGCCTCTGCCTCGGCCTCTACCTGCTCTCGGCGCTCTACGGCTGCTGCCGCCGCTGCCAGGGGGAGCAGGAGGTGGCGTGAGCCGCCGCGCCGCGGGGCGGGGGCCCTCCCGACACCGGCGTCCCCGTCTTTCCTGCCGCCGCCGCCCCGCGCCCGTGCGCCTCGGCACCCACCCGTTGCCCCGCGCTCCCTTCGCCGCCAGCGCCCAGGCGGCCCCGGCCCTCAGTTCCCGCCCGACGGCAGTGGCGCCGCCCACGCCGTTCGTTTCCAGGGACCCGGGCAAGGCCACGTCCGAGGAGCTGGCCCCCATGCTCAGCCTGGACGCCCGAAGCGAAACCTCGCGGTTCCTCGTCCCCTTCCCTACCGAGATGGAGACGTGTACCGGCGCCGCGTAGATCCGGGGGAGGCTCCCAGTTGGAACCGGCCTTCTGGCTGCGCCACTGCCCCCTCCCTCCCGCCCCGCGGTCGGAAGAGCACCCCGCTCCTTGACCCCTCTCCCAGCCTCGAGTGCTGTGAAGGGCAGGCCCGCAGCGGCGGGCGGAGCTGGGGACAGGCCTCCACGAGTCCTGGGATGAGCGAAGAGTTTTAGCTTGGGATTGTGTGAGCATCCTGCGCGGTCTGTGCTGTGATGTTGGGGTGGAGCCTGCCTGCAGGGGTGAGGATGGATTGGAAAGGCCCGCGGGCTGCACCTTGGCACCTTTGGAGTCTTCTCTCGCCTCTGCCTGCTCAGCCTTTGTCCGCGCGGTCCTTGGAGGCCAGGCCCAAATGCACACGACTTTCCAGGCCTCACCTTACCAGCCTTACTCTCACGTGCTTCAGCTCCCCCACCCCAACCTCCCAGTTAGGGCCCACAGATCCATAAGGAATGTCAGGTGAGCCTCACCCCGTTTCTTGGGAAAGCCAGAATAAGATTGGAACCCCGTTTCCTGACTTCCATTAGAACCCTGTATCCAGACTCCTAGTCCAGCACTGTTTACATTAAAGCAGTAGGTGTTCCCAGGAACCCCTGGCTCAGGAGCTTTCCTCTAACAGGGGGTTTCAACACAAATGGGTTTGTCAAAGGTGCTATCTCCACTTGGAGATTCACGATGCTCATTAGCACATCAAAGGCTCTGAGAAGTCCGGCTGTAAAAGAAACCCAGGTAATTTAGTTTACAGTGTTAACTGCCTCTGGACCTGGACCAGTTAGTTTTTGCCACTTAAGTCTTCCAAGCATCCTTGTCCTGGCCTGGCTGTCATTTCATTCCTAAGGGATACAACCCATTTCATTCCTAAGGGATACAACCCATTGAAGATCTGGGGTGCTCCTTTTGTTTCATGGGGAATTTCTCCAGCGGAGGGAGGGCCTGAGGGAGAAGATTGCTGTCCCTGCCAGCCCCATGAGAGACCTCGGAACTGGCAGATCTGAACATTCCTCTACATTCTTTGCAAAATGAAGCCAAAGTTATCCAGGTGGTTTCCAAGAATGCCTGTAAGAGATGCCAGCATGGACTGTGAGCAACTGGCAGGAGGGGTTCAAACTCACCGAAGAGAAGGAAACTCCAAGCAGGGGTGAACGGCTGGCCCCCCCTCCGTCAGGTAAGGTGCTTCCTGATTTCCTGGAGGGGCGGTAAAAAACACAGAGCTCCCTTTTCTGAAAGTTAAGGGGTTTTTATTCAGAGCAAGTTGAAGGGGTGACCACAATGTCCAAAGAGTTGTGCTAATTCAACCTTTATGCTAAATCCTTCAAAGGTCTGTTCTTTTACTTTTTTGAATTTTTTAAATGTTATTTATTTTTGAGAAGAGACAGAGTGTGAGCAGGGGAGGGGCAGAGAGAGAAGGAGACACAGAATCTGAAGCAGGCTCCAGGCTCTGTGTTGACAGCTCAGAGCCTGACACGGGGCTCAAACTCACAAGCTGTGAGATCATAACCTGTGTTGAAAACGGATGCTCAGCTAACTGAACCATCCAGGTGCCCCAAAGGTCTGCTCTTGAAAAAGTTCAGCCACCCTGTCTGGGTTAGAAAGTAGAATAGGGAAGGCCAGATGTGTTTTCATGAGTGTGTCTCTAACGCTTCGGTAGAGAGGTATGAGGCTTGCTGTTGCGGTTGCGAAGATCTAGATGGGAGTGAGGGGCATCGTGACATTCATCTAGGGCTGCTGTGCGCCTGGTGCTGCTTGAAGCACGTGAACATGTGTTTCATTCTCTTAACAACCCTACTGAGGTGAGTTCTGGTATCCTCATCTTGCCTGGGAGGAAGATGAAGCACAGAGAGGTTAAGTACCTTGCCCAGAGTCTCCCAGACGGTAACTGGGGGGCTCGGATCTGGACTCTGGCAGTTTGGCCTCTTCAGGACCGGGCTGTACTATATACAGTAGGGAGTCAAGACATGTTTGATGCTGCTAATGTGATTACTTTTTTAAAAATTCAGGTAAAATATAGATATACATAGCATAAAATTGACCAGTCAACATTTTTAAGTGTACAGTTGGGTGGCACTGTCACGTTGTTGTGCAGTTGTGACCCACCATCTGTCTTCAGAATGGTTTTCATTTTGCAGAACGGAAACTCTGTCCCCATTAAACTTGTGGTTATTTTTGTAGTTGTTATTGTTATCTTCTGTCCTTCGGGAAATCCTAGAACACTGAACCCTTCGCTGCCTCATTTAGGCTGGAGTCCTGCAGCCTTACTGCAGGCGGGGCACCCACTCCATCAGCAAGCCCTGCTGGTGCCAGCCAGAGCCCGGGGCTCAGCTTTTCCTGGGTCCTTGGGGTGCCTGGGAAGCCCAGTGACTTCGGTTCTTCCGTTGCAGGTTTCCATGTTGCTGAGGCCATGCAGGTTCCCAGAGCCGGTCATGCGGTTTTGCTGATGTCTCCCAGGGCAGGGGACGCCTGCTTCCCTGGGCCAGCAGGGGGCTGCAGAGTGGGGAGACCTGACCGCCACCTCAGCCCAGCAGCTTCCCTTCAGCACCATCCGATGGGAGATCCGGGATGAGTGAAGATTCATTTTACCTTAACACAAGAGAAATCCTGATTCTCCTTGTGCCAACTTGGGCAGGAGACTCCAGACGCCTGGAACTGAGCCGTGCACCTCTGTACCCTCAACAATGGGTTTTAGCTCCAGCCTCTTCCTTTTCCTCTTTTTTCAGATCACCATTTAAGCTGCGTATTCAGCTCAGAACCAGCCCCCAGAGGATCTCTTCTTAGCCCCCCAGCTCATGGTGATCTGCCAGGTGACCTTACTCAGGAGTAGACCTCTCCTTGGCCTTCATGCTACCTTATCCATCCAGATGTGCCTGAAACATTCCAGAGCTCACAGGCTCTTGTAGATGTGCCTTCCTGCTTGGCCTCCAGCTGCCTCTCGAGATGTGCGAAGGACTTGTTAAACGCCCCCACGCCCATCCCCTCCTCCCCCTTGAGACTGTGTACCTAGGAAGGGCTACCTGACCTGGCCCAGAATTTTTGAATACTGGGGGCAGCTTCATTGGCCTCCTTCATGAGACTCTAGGACTTAGTCTAGCCTGAGACCACCGTGGGCTCCTACCAGTCCCAAAGTCTAGGACCACTTGCGGACCCAGGAAAGAAATTAGCTGGTGTTCTACAAAGGCCAATAGAGAGAGTGGGAGTGGGTGGGGTGAGGGCCAGTAGCGAGAGGGGACCAATGTGCCTCATTTAATAGTTTAGTTGTGATTATTAATTTGCTCTTCTGAATAAAATTTGGTTTGTCTGATCTTGGTGCACGTGTCTTCTCCCCTGGCCCCCTGCAGTAACTCCGAGTACTGGGTCCTCCCGGCCTCCCTCCGTCTTCTCATTATGCCACACTGTCTTCCTGTCTGCCTCCCCAGCTTCCGATTTCCTTCTGGGAGGGAAAGAAACATGAGTTCACAGCTTTTCAGTTCACTTAGGGCAAGACACAGGAACCAAAGACAAGAAAACGGCCTGTGTCTGCCCCTGACAAAAGCTGGTGGGAATTCCACAGGCTCCTATCCCGGCTCTCAAAAGGTCCCTCTGTGTTTGGAAGCCCCACTGCCCATTGGGCAGGCACAGAATAACTGTGGTAATGGAGCCGACGGGCCCTGTTCTTGTCCGATTCCATTGTATCGCAGAAAGGGAAATGAACCCTAGGGTGGAGTGGTACCCTGCCTGGTGTCACGGAGCTGAGAGGGGGTGGAGCGGGGTCTCCGGGGGCTCAGGCTCCGCGTTGCCTCCTGGACACACCCTACCTGGTTTTCTCTGGGTGCCAGCCACAGCCTGCACAGCCTGATGAATAGATGTTCTGGAAAGGGTAGGAAAGAGGAGTCAGCAGGCTTCCTTGCCAGCTGCTCCTTCCTGTGCCCTGAACCTGATGTCTGCAGCCAGAACATAGTATTCTCCTGGCAGATGGAAAACTCACTTAGAACAGCTCCAGGCAGGGATCTGCTGCTGGGTGTGTTCACACCACTCTCCTCCAAAGCACCCTCCTCAGCACTACACACACACACACACACACACACACACACACACACTCTTCTTCATGGTTCGGATTTCCAGGGTGGAGGAAAATGCTGAGGACCCTCCCTTATGCCTTTCCTCCCTTTGTGTCTATTCATGAATTCCGCACAAAATAGAAAGTGGACTCCCTTCATGTAAAGGTTGGTAAGTCCCCTGCTCTGTTACGGCTGTGGAGAACTTTGTATTTGAATGAAAATATGCTTCCGGGGCGCCTGAGTGGCTCAGTCGGTTGAGCTGAGCATCCGACTTTGGCTCAGGTCATGATCTCACTGTTCATAGGTTTGAACCACGCGTCGGGCTCTGTGTCCGACAGCTCAGAGCCTGGAAGCCTGCTTCAGATTCTGTCTTGCTTTCTCGGCCCCTCCCCTGCTCATACCCTACCTCTTTCTCTCTCAAAAATAAATAAACTTAAAAAAAGAAAATATGCTTCTACTTGCATGACCTTATTCGATCTAGTCAACAATCTTAATGGTTGGCATTGTCATCCCCAGCTCATAGGGGAAATAGAGCCTCAGAGAAAAGAAGGGCCTTACCCATGATCACACAGCTGGCCAGCGGCAAGACTGGGACTGGGCGATGGATGTTCTCTCACTGCCCTTGGCAGCTGGGAAGTCCTTGTTCTCTGGCATCTCTGAAGTTTAGGTGGAGTTTGGTTTTCACTCCTGGAGATCAGGTGTTCAGAAATGGTCTAATCTGACATTTCCGGTTTAATGGCAGGGACCAGGGACGGGGGGGGGGGGGGGGCACTTTGAAATAAGACACTTCTCTTCAGGGACATAACTGAGCCCACCTGAGTCTGGGGAATCTGAGGATTTGCTCATTTATGTCTGTTACTTTTCCTGTTTTTCTAAGGATGGGGGTGGGGTGGTCAGTGGTGAAAAAGGAAAGCTAATAAAACCTACATTTTCAAGGATAGAAGGAAAGCAGGGATGTGAGAAAGATATGGTTAGCACTATTTATTTATGTTTTTATTGTTTTATTTGTTACTGTAGTTACTTGCAAAATAAAATACCAACATAATGCCCTTTAAAAAAATTAAACTGTGCAGAAGAGTACAACGTAAAAAGAGAAGCCATTCAATCATCCTAATATCAAACCCTAGCGACAAACTGTTGCTAACTATTAATTCTCCTTCTTTAATTTTTATAACTAATCAAAGTAACATGGCTATGTGCGCACACACGTGTATACACATATACGTTCGACTCTTCTACCACTTGCTCTTTAAAAGTGATGATGATATAATTCTAACTTTTTCTAAATGTCCACGTGAATAGGGACTGCAAGAATTTTTTGTACTTTCTGGAACCTTTATAACTTTCTCACATCCGTTAACTTTGTCACTCCCTTGGCTGCTTCCTGTAGAGATCTTAGTAAAACCCTTAAAAGGGGTGGGTCCTCTTTTACAGATGAGTGAATGGAGGCTTAGGAGGGGATGGGACTCTCCAGGTCTGTGCTCTCTGTCCCTCAACCCTGCCAACAGTAGCAAGGAGAGGAGGGAGCACTGGGGTGGCTGTATTCCACCTCACAGGCAGTCTTGGGGAAGAGGAACGCCAGCCACCAGGGCTGGTAGGGGCAGATGAAAAGACAAGAGGAGGGCCTGAGGCTCTCTGGGCCCTGGGGTGGAGGTGGGGGGGTGAGGGGGTATGTTGGGGAGGTGGCCAGAACCCAGAGGAGGGCACCTGGCTTAGCCAGCAGGAGGGTGTGGACCGCACCCCCCTCCCGCCCCCACGGAATCCCTGTCATGTTCCTGATCTGAAAGCGATTTTGCCGTCCCCGTTCCACGACCCCATCCATTCCTCTTGAACTGGATGGCTATTTGGGATGCCGCGGGCACCAGGGCTGTGATGTTCCCCCTCAGGGCTGACGTTAGGGCAAGCTTCCAGAGGCGGAATGTGGGGTCTCCAGGAGTCCTGATGGGGGCGCTCCAGTGTCCCACTTGTAAACTTCTCCTTCTTTCTTTATTAATTTATTTGGAGAGACAGAGAGACCTCAAGTGAGAAAGGGGGAGAGAGAGAGAATTCCAAGCAGAGCCCAATTTGGGGCTCAAAGTCACGAACTGTGAGATCAAGAGTGGAAATCAAGAGCTGGTTGCTTAACGACTGAGCCACCCAGGTGCTTCTGAGTCAAGGTTGGCAAGAGGGGAGGAAGGGAACTAACTTTCTGAGATGGTTGCAAGGAGCCAAGAACAAGGAGGATACCTTCTACAACATCTCTCATCAACCCCACAAGCCCAAGAAGTATTAAATACCCCCATTTGCTGGACATGGAGACGGGCTCGGAAGGGTAAGCTGATTTCCAGGTCACTGGACTTACGTCGCAGTAACAAGATTCGAACTCAAGTGTGTGCTACCATGCCGTGCTGCTTCAGAGGATTTCCCAGCACAAAAACTGTTTCTCCCCGCCTTCCACAGACCTTATCTAGAGCTCAGCTGGAGTTTGTACAGTTCAATTTTGAGCTAAGGCAGGAAGGATAGACTGTGAAGAAAATTACATCATTACATGTCTGAATCATGTCAGTTACACTCTTCCCAGTTTACAATGAAGTTAGGTTAGGGGCGCCTGGGTGGCTGAGTTGGTTGAGCATTTGGCTTCAGCTCAGGTCATGATCTCACGGTTCATGGGTTCGAGCCCTGCGTCAGGCTCTCTGCTGACAGCTCAGAACCTGGAGCCTGTCTTCGGATTCTGTGTCTCCCTCTCTCTCTGACCCTGCCTTGCTCGCCTTCCCTGCTCAAAATGTCTCTCGCTCTCTCTCTCAAAAACACTAAAAAACAGTGAAGTTATAATCAGCTCCCTCAGCTGAAGCCACTCTCCTGATTCTCCCGATTCCTGGAGACAGCCTGTCCGTCTTCCTGATATAAGAAGGACTCAGGACTCAGGCTGCCCCTGCACGTAGCCCCCCTTCCCCTTGAGGCCTCATGTGGTAGGTATGGCCACCTCACCTGATCCCAAACATAGATACAAAACCCTCTGCCTTTCCAAGTCTTGTTCTGTAGTACTCTGTGCTGTCTCCTCCTGTGTTCCCCTGGGCAGTTAATAGGACTGGCTCTGATTTTCAGGTGAGCCTCAGCCTGTGATGTCAGAAGTGAGGCCAATCTTTTATTAGTTGTCTGCTTTTAGGCTATTTACTAAAACTCTTCCTCTCAGTTTCATGATGTACTAAACAAGGTTAATGCTGGTGGCCACCTCACTGATCTGTGGGAAGGACTCACTGAGATGATGCACACAGATCAGAGCGCCCGGTGACCGGTCACTGCAGGTCAGCTCTCAGCTGTGTAATGCTGACGGGGGCGGGGGGAGGGGGAAGGAGGGGTCGGGCTTCAGATATAATGCTTGTAAAATGCTGAGCCTGAGCCACATGAGTGTTACTTCCCTTCTCCCGGACTCCCCCCTGGCTCCCTCCACACCTGAGAAGTGACAATCTCACCAGCCACGGATTGATCCCTTGACTGTTCTTTCTTGCGCTCAGGTTTGAACTTCCTTGAAAGATAGCACAGATGTGTCAAAAATTAGTTATCTGTGAGAAGTTTGGGACCCTCTTCTTTCCTCCAGGATCCAAGGTCCTTCTTTGCATTCCTTTTTATTGCCTTTTACAGTCCGGGAGCCTGCTTTGTGCTCCAACCAGTGTCGCCTTCTGCCTCCTTTCAGCCTGGAAGGAGGACTCCCTGTTCTCATTTGTTTCTTTAGGTTCTAGTCCATAGAGAGAGAGATGAGCTGACCATGGATTCTCAGTGCCAGCAGTGACAATTTCACAGACTCCCCTCATTATGTGTTTGCAGGCTCCTCCATGACTGCAGTCAAGTCAAACTGTCCAGGCGCGGGGGGCAGGGGACGTTTCTAAGTGGTTGGCTTCCCTCGCTATTTCGTATCTGAGCATTTCACAACATGTTCCTCACTTCCCTGGTAAACTGTAAACTCTGTTGTATTTCTTGGCTTGTCACCTTCTCTTCCCAGCCACCCCTAGGAACTTGCAAGATTTGTTTTTTCTTTTAAGTTAAAATGATGAACTCCTGGCTCAGTTGGTAGAGCATGTGACTCTTGATTTTAGGGTTGTAAATTCAAGCTCCCCATTGGGTGTAGAGATTACTTAAAAATAAGATGCCAGAAGACCTACATGATGGAGTCTTTTTGTAGTGACCATGATAGTGATGATGATACTATTGTTGATAATGGCATTAGCAGTAATAAAGATTATGCAATGTCCCCATATTCTTGTGTTCAGTTTGCAAAATATTTTTACATCATTACTTCATTCCATCCTTATCTGAACAGATAAACAGTTCAGATAATAACTGCATTTTTTTGGAGTGCCTGGGTGGCTCAGTCGGTTAAGCATCCGACTTCGGCAGGTCATGACCTCACAGTTCGTGGGTTCGAGCCCCATGTCGGGCTCTGTGCTGACAGCTCAGAGCTTGGAGCCTGCTTCAAATTCTGTGTCTCCCTCTCTCTCTGACCCTCCCCTACTCATGCTGTTTCTCTCTGTCTCAATAATAAATAAACACAAAAAATAATTTAAAAAAATAACTGCATTTTGTTAGGGGCGCCTAGGTGGCTCAGTTAGTTAAACATCTGACTTCAGCTCAGATCATGATCTCACGGTTGAGGAGTTCGAGCCCCACATCGCGTGAGCTTAAGCCCCCCTTCATGTGAGCCCCACTTCTCTCTTTCCTCCCCCCTCTGCCCCTCACTCATTTGCCCCCCTTTCTCTAAAAAAAAAAAATAACTGCATTTTGTAGGTGATGCTCAGAAGGGTGAAGTGTTTGCCTAGGTATTTCTTTTTTAAACAGCTTTATTAGGATATACTTGATGTACATTAAACTGCACATAGTTTAAATGTGCACTTTGATAAGTTTTGACATACGTATGCACTCATGAATCCATAACAATTAAGATGGTAAATACATATAATGGCTTTTTTATTAAAGTAATCTCTTTACCCAACGTGGGGTAAAACTTACAACCCTGGGACACGTGGGTGGGTCAGTCGGTCAAGCGTCCGGCTTCAGCTCAGGTCATGATCTCACAGTCTGTGGGTTCAAGCCCCGCGTCGGGCTCTGTGCTGACAGCTCAGAGCCTGGAGCCTGCTTCAGATTCTGTGTCTCCCTCTCTCTCTGACCCTCCCCTGCTTGCACTGTCTCTCTCTGTCTCTCAAAAAAATAAATAAAAAACATTTTAAAAATATTAAAAAAAAAAACCTTACAACCGTGAGACTAAGAGTTGCCTGCTCCACCCACTGACCCAGCCAGGCCCCAACAGTAAATGTACCCATAGTGCCCCAAAGCCCCCTTGTACCCCTTGATAATTCCTTCCCATCTCCCCTACCCCCAAGCAACCACTCATCTGCTTTATGTGACTATCAATTAGTTTGTATAAACATAATATATATCTATGATGTGTGCGCTTTTTTCTGGGCTGAAGGGGAGGTGTTTGGCTTCTTTTACACAATAATTTTGAGATTCATTCATGGTACTATGGTAATAATAGTTCATTCATTCCTATCTCTGAGTATTAGTCCACTGTATGAATATATTTTAATTTGTTTATCCACTCACCTGTTGATGGACATCTGTGATGCTTCAAATTTTGGTTATTGCAAATAAAGCTGCTGTGAACATTCAGGCACAAATCTTAGTGTAGACATATGCCTTCATTTCTCTTGCATAAAGAGCTAGCGGTGGAAGGGTTCAGTCACGTGGCAGGTGTACTATTATTATTTTAAAATTGGCTATAGTTCAGGCGATACTGGTTGTATGTGTGTGCTATTGCCTGGCACTTGTATCAGTGCTGGTAATTCTGGACTCAGAATAAATTGGGAAGGTTTCTATCTTGTTCTGTTTGGAATCGTTTATATCATTTTATTGATGGGCTTGATAAAAATTGTCTACAAAATAATCTGGGCCTGATGCCATTGAGGAAGTTTATTTGTTAATTCTTTCTTTTTGAAAAAAAAATTTATGTTTATTTATTTTTGAGAGAGAGAGGAAGAGAGAGAGAGAGCAGTGGAAGGGCAGAGAGAAGGAGACAGAATCTGAAGCAGGCTCCAAGCTCTGAAGCTGTCAGCACAGGGCCCCAGGTGGAGCTTGAACCCACAAAGCATGAGATCATGACCTGAGCCCAAGTTGGATGCTGGACCAACTGAGCCACCCAGGCATCCCTGTTAATTCTTGCAATTTCTGTAATGGTTAATGGTCTATTCAGGATTTTTGGTGGGTTACCTACTGTAGTCCTTTGGTAGCATATTTATCCAAGCAGTCTCCCATCTAATTCTCCCACTTAGAATGTTTTTTTTTTTTTATGAGTAATGTCTATGCCTGATATGGGGCTCAAACTCACAACCTTGAGATAGAGAGTCATGTGCTCTATTAATTGAGCTAGCAAGGTGACTGTAGAATTAGAACTTCTTGAGGAAAGAATTCCAGGCTATATAATTCTATATTCCCATGAAAGGTACATTTATACAGTGGAATAAATGAATTTGATGTTTAACTCTTCCCAACAAGTATCTCCCAACAATCACCAGCTTAATTTAATAAAAATCAACTTGTTACTCACATACAAATCCATTCCTCACCTGTCAGACGTGCATATCCCAGGTCAGTGGGAGCCTTTCCACTGTGATGATTGAGGGACTCAGGCTCCTTCCACTTTGTGGCCTGGCCATGCCCACTGCGTCGAGCTGGCATTTGGGACAAGAGAGGAAGGAGTAGGTTTCTGACTTTTAAACACTTTGGTCTAGAAGTGACACTCCTTGCTTCCATTCACTTCCTTTGGTGAGTCACATGACCTCATCTATATGCAAGGGGGCTGTGAAATGTAGTTCCTGGCTGGGCGTCTGTTGCCCAGCTACAACTCTATACCGTGAAGCGGGGAAGGAGACTTTGTGGTGGACAGTAAACCGTCTCCTTCACAGGAGGCCACAAAGTTTTATAGCTGAGGTTTTCACTGCTCTGCTCTGTGAGGCTTTTTTTGTGCTTGTGTTTGATGAATGGCTGTTTTCATGGCTGCCAAGAGCTATTGAGTAAGAATGTAACTGCAGACATTCATTTCCTTGCTGTGTTTGTCTGACAACTCACTGTCTCACAGCTGGAAAACTCATTACTCATGAGTACTTCTTTCCCAGGTACAAGAACATAAAGATGTATTTATTGAACTCTTTTCGGAGCAATGGTGGTGAGCTATTAATCAAAAACTCTACTCAAATATTAAGTGTAAATACTAGAGAAAATGCAAATATTAAAGACAACCTCAAACTACACATCAGTCAAATATTTTATTTATTCACTCACTTTTTAATTGAAACGTAATTCATATCACACAAAATTTCACACAATGTAACATAAAATTTCACACAATATAAAAAGTCTTATTTTTAAAGTATACAATTTAGGGGTTTTAGTCTACTCACAGAGTAGTGCAACCATCACCACTATCCAATTCCAAAACATTTCCACCATTCCAAAAAGAAACCCTGTACCTGGGAGAAGTCACTCCTAACTCCTGCCCCTCCCTCCCGCCCCCAGTGCCTGGCAACACTCACCTACTTTCTGTCTCTGTAGGTTTGTCCTTTGTGAACATTTCATGTAAATAGATTCATACAACACGTGGCCTTTTGTGTTAGTTTCTTTCACACAGCATACTGTTTTCAAAGCTACCCATGTTCTAGCATGTATGAATACTTCATTTCTTTTTGCAGCTGGTTTAATATTTCATTGAATGGATATATTCCACTTTGTTTAAACATCAATCTTTCATTTCAAGATTTTCAGTTGTGGGGCGCCTGGGTGGCTCTGTCAGTTAAGCGTCCGACTTTTGACTTTGGCTCAGATCATGATTTCACGGGCGTGGAATTGAGCCCTGCATCAGGCTCCACCCTGAGTGTGTGGGGCCTGCTTGGGATTCTCTGTCTTCTCTCTGTGTCCCTACTCTGCCCATGCTCTCTCTGTCTCTCTCAGAATAAATAAACATTAAAAATTTTAAGTGTGGCAAGATACACATAATTTAAAATGTGCCATCTTAACCATAGTTTAAGTATACAGTTCAGTGTTATTAATATATGTTCATATTGTTGGCCAACCATCTCCGAACACTTCTCATCTTGCAAAATTGACAATCGATTTCCATTAACAGTAACACCGCAGTCTCCTCTCCCTCCAGCCCCTGGCAGCTGTATTCTACTTTCGGTCTCTGTGAATTTGACTGCTCTAGGGAGCACATATAAGTGGAATTGTACAAACTTGTTTTGTGGCTGGCTTATTTCACTTAACATTCATGACCTCAAGGTTCATTCATGTTGTAGTGTGTGTCAGAATTTTCCTACTTTTTAAAGGCTGAATAATCGTTTATTATATATATGCGCCATATTTTGTTTATCTATGCATTTGTTAGTGGACACTTGGGTTACTTCTACATTCTTGGTTATTGGAAATAATGTACTCTAAACATGGATGCATAAATATCCCTTTGCGATCCTACTTTCAGTTCTCCTGGGTATATACTCAGAAGTGGCATTGCTGGATCATTTAATTTTTTGAGGATATGACATGTTGTTTCCCATAGAGGCTGCACTATTCACATTCCCGACAATGGTGCACAAAGGGTCCAGTTTCTCCGCATCCTCACCAACGCTTGTTATTTTCTGTTTTATTCATTAATTTAAAAATAAGCATTCACTGAATATTTACTATGCCAAGGCTTTATACTTGGCAGAAACTGGAGCTGCCAGGATTTTAAGTTTCACTTTCCCTGCTCTCCCAAACAAAGGCGTGTTCTAGAGCTAGGTTGAAATGCAAAGTGATAGGTGCTTAAAAGGGACAGATCAGAGTTCTGTGTAAACACAGAGGAGGAAATGAGAAATTATTTGGGGAGAGCTTCACAAAGGACTTGACATTCAAGCTGGATGTTGAAAGGTGTGCGGGAGGAGGTCTGGTGGAGGAGGAAGGGTATTCTAAGCCTACAGAGCAGCACAGTGGCAGCTAGCCTCCAAGATGGCTCCCAGGATGGTCCCAGTGACTACCCCCTGGCAGTCACGCTCTCGTATAAGCCTCCCATGATACACTGGGACATTGAATAGTTCTGATCTGTAAGACCAGTAGGATATTGTGAAAAAGACAGTGTGTGACTTCTGAGGATATATCATAGGTCTTGTGGCTCCCTCTTGGGTCTCTTGCACTGGCGGAAGTAAGCCACCAGGCCAAGAGGACACTCAAGAGGCCGTCTGGAGAGTGCCAAGGGGTGAGGAACTGAAACCCTTTCCCAGACTCCTACCATAAGAATGCCAGCATCAACTTGTCAGCGGTGCAAGGAAACCGCTGTGGAAGTCAATTCTCCAGCCTCATCAAGCCTTCACATGATGGCAGCCCCGTCCAACATCCGACTGCAGTCTCATGAAGCTGGAGCCAAAACTGCCCACGAAGCCACTCTCCATTTCCTGACCAAAATCACCCCAAAGCCAAAAACCAGTGTGAGAAAACATATATTTATTATTGTTTTAAGCCAGTAAGTTTTGAAATAATTTGTTACACAGAATGAAATAACGAACACAGCTCAAAGCATGACAAAATCTGGTATGTGGTGGAAATGGTGGCAGGGGAGACCACAGACAGAAAGTACCAAGTTTAAAGTCAGCTCTGAAACCCCAAGGTTTATGTTAGAGTGGGTGAGGGAGCCATCTGGTGGAGGTAAGCTGCTCAGACGTTCTCTGCTCTTTCCACTCCTTTTTTCCAGCTTGTTCTACCCAGCATTTCCCACTAGTATTTCTCCAAGGGCCACAGTGAGGCTTATGAGTCAATCATGTGGGTCATACACAACGTCGCTTAGAGATACAAAAACTAATGTCGGGAAAATGTCAAGATATTACTTATCTTCTTTTCCTATTATGTTCTCCTTAAGTCTCTTTCATTTATTAGTGGCACTAGGATTTGGAGCAAAGAAAGGAGACTCAGAATGCTGGAGAAGGGAAAGATCTGGGAGAACTTCATTATACAAAATTCAGAGGTAGATTCCCAAAGCAGAGTCCAGCTGACCAGTCTCTAATGACCAGGGAAGTCTTTGTTCATCGATACTGGCCATGGCTGTTGTCCCTTTCTGGCCTTTAGAGACTTCTTGTATCCTCCAGGGCTCCCCCTCAAATAATGTCTAGTTCTTGAATAATATCTCTCAATTGCAGAGCTGCCAGGAGAACCAGTAATACTACTAGCCACAGCCAGTGTCAGACCAGTGATCCAGGCCCACTCACTGGGTGGTGAGATTTCAGGTAGTTAAGATATTAAAGAAAACAAAGTATCTTTCTATACTTCCCCTGGATTTATCCTAAAGGAGCAGAGGCAGAGTCCAGCAGATAAGCCTGGTCTAGACACAAAGCTAGACTCACTCCTCTTAGAAGGGGGGATTTCTGAATATAGCTTGGTCCGGTTGGGGATTTCAGATCTGTCTACATTCTAGCTGTTTGGAAGGGAAAATGATAGCTTCCAGCTGGGGCAATCAAGGAAGGGGACATTTGACTCCTGCTTATAGAGTGGGTTGGATTTGTACCAAAATGGCGATATGCATGGCCCAGAGGCATGTGCTCCCACTGATCTGCAGTATTTTGCGAATCCCCATCACTCAGGGACCCAGCGGAGTCTGCGCGACGCTGAAGGAGGAAAGGCGCGCAGGCGCAGTGCCGACGAGGGCGCTCACCTGGGCTAGAGTAGGCGGGGCTAAACGCCGCAGCAGGGGCCGGAGGCGGGGCGGGCGCGATGACGTCACGGGCACGCCGCCGTTGAGCCATTCGTGTCCCGGAAGCGGCGGCGGCGGAGGAGGTGGAGGAGGCTTTCGGATTTGCGACTTCTGAAGCTCTAGGAAGAGGCTTGTCGTCGGGGTGGGGCGGGCCTGAGTGGCCCTTCCAGTGCTCCCTGGCCGTCCCTGCCCCTCCTCTGCTAACCCAGCGACCGGGTAGGTGAGGTGCCACCCCCTCCCCAGCCCCCTGTCTCAGCCCTCGGCCCAGAGTTGGGCTCCTGGACGCCGCAGGGGCCGCCACCTGCTGGCCCAGCGACTTTGGGCGTGGCCTTCCCTGCTTTGGGCCGAAAGGCCCCGTCAAGTTCCTTGGGCTGCAGAGGTGGTAGTTCGGGCCTCTGCCGGCGATGATCGGCATCCCCCAGGCCCCGCTCCTACGCTCTTACCGCGTTCACCCTGGGTCCTTTTCCCGAGCTCCTTCAGCAGGTATTTCGGGCTCCCAGTGTCCCGCCCCCTTTGTCACGTCCCCACCCCATCAGGTCGCAGTCCCCAGCGTGGGACTGACTGGCTTATGTTGCTGTGCCCCGGAGTTTCGACCTCTCTTCTGCTTATCATTTGGGGTAGGACTTTGAAATTAGGAACGAGGGTGAGGGTTCCTGCGGGTCTCCCCATCGGAGAGGGGAGATGGGAACGGGGCCTTATGGGAAGAGGTGACTTTCCCGTGGGGTTCAGGGAAAAAGGAAGGGTAATGGGCAGGAATGGTACAGGAAGTCGTTGGGAACAGAAGGAAGAAGAAAGTGTTAGAAGATGTGACGGGGCAGGAGAAAGCACGGGAATCCTGGAGGATGGACAGTTCATTCACTCATTCACCGAGTGTTAACCGTCCACTATGTGCAGAAGTAGTGGTAAATGGAAGACATAGTTTGTGACTTGGTGGAACTTCTACTAAAGTTTGAAGTGTAGACCGGCAAGAAAGCAGGGAGTTCTACTTTGGTGTGATAAATACTGTTAGGGCAAGTTCATGATCCTTGAGGATCTTTGGGGATGGTCTCCCATTCCAGACTGAGGGTGTTGCAAATGTTTCAACCGATACCTGAAGGCTGAGTAGGAATTAACCAGGTAAAGGTGGGTGAAAAATATTCCAGGTCATCATTTCTTTTTAGACAACAGACGGCCTCTTCCCAGCAGCCATGTGTGCTTGGTCGTTATGGTTTATAGTCTTGATGGATCTGTGGGGAAAAGACCTTAGACGGAGAGTCAGAGGAGCAGGGTTTTATATCTGGGTAATTCGGTTCACCCTGCTGAACGGTGTTTCCTCTCTGAAACAGATATTCCCTCTGTAACTCTTCCTACCTTACAGGTTCATTACAGGCACCACATGACATAGTGCCGGTAGATGTGTGTTGGGATTGGAAAGTACAATGCAAATGTCAGGAATTACTGTGGTTACAGGATGCAGACGTCAGAGCGTGAGGGGAGTGGGCCGGAGGCAAGCCCCAGCCTGATGCCTGAGGCTCCCCTGGAGTCTCCACCTGCTCCTACCAAGTCCCCTGCGTTTGATCTTTTCAACCTGGTTCTGTTCTACAAGAGGCTGGAGATCTACCTCGAACCCCTGAAGGATGCAGGTGACGGCATCCGGTACTTGCTCAGGTAGTAGACTTTGTAGACTTGCCCTGACCTTCTGGGCCTGCTGCTTTCCTGTTCTGTAGTTGTGCTGGCCACTTAGGCAGTGGCCGGGCTGTCCTTTCTGCCCTGCGGAGGAGGGAGGAGCAGTTCCGGGAGGCGCATTGGTTCCCTGGGCTTCTTCCAGCCCCACCCCTGGAGAGGCAGGCCCTGGCAACCACATGGCCTTTGACCAGCGTTTCTTCTCTGTGGTTCAGTAAGGTCCTACCTCAGGACCGCTAAGTAGCCTTGAACATTGGGCCTTCTCAATCTTTAAAGCAGGTTCTTCTTTTTCTTCTTTCTCAGTATCAGCATAATTAACATTAAAATTAGGATATAATTTTGAACAGAAGTTAAATACAAATGCCTGTGAATAAGCAGGTAGAGTTTTTTACTCATCTTTTTTTTTCACTCATCTTTTGGGATTATGGATCTCAAAATTGTTCTTATTTTGTTTTGATTTTCTTTTCTACAATTTTCTTTTTTCCCTTTTCAGCTCACTTTTTTATCTTAAAGAATTTAAATTATTGACATGTACTATTCCACTCTATAAATATGTCAATTTATTTCCAAATAATAAGGACATTTAAAAAATATTTTATTTTTGAGAGTAAGAGTGCAAGTGGGGGAGGGGCAGAGAGAGAGAGGGAGCCGGGATCAGGAGTGCAGACAGCAGTGAGCCTGACAGGGCGGGCTCCAGCCCGCAAACCTGAACCCATGTCAGATGCTCAACTGACTGAGCCACCCAGGTGCCCCCTGAGCATTAAAAATAAATTTTTTTTAATGTTTATTTATTTTTGAGAGAGAGAGAGACAGAGTGCGAATGGGGAAGGGGCAGAGGGAGAAGGAGACACAGAATCCGAAGCAGGCTCTAGGCTCTGAGCTGTCAGCACGGTGCCTCACGTGGGGCTCGAAATCATGAACCGTGAAGTCCTGACCTGAACTTAAGTCAGAAGCTCAACCCACTGAGCTACCTACGCGCCCCTGGACACTTTTTTTTTTAATAAGAAAAAGCAACATCATACCTAACAAAGTTAACAACAATTCCCTGATATGATTTTATATTCAGTTCATGTTCATATTTCCTCAGTTGTCGCAGGAATGTCAGTCTTGGCCAAATCAGATTCCAATCCAGGACTGTGTATTCCATGTGGTTATTATGTCCCTTAAGTCTTTTTCAATCTAAAATGGTTTCTTTTTCATGATACTGACTTGCTGGAGATTGAGCTGACTGTCCTAGAGGATTTCTTACTTAGATTTGTCTGGTTGCTGTCCCCTGGTGCAGAATGGAAGTTAGATTGAAAGGCTGGATCGGGCATCTGGGTGGCTCATTCGGTTAGGCCTCTGACTTCGGCTCAGGTCATGATCTCGCGGTTTGAGTTCGAGCTCCGCGTCAGGTTCTGTGCCGACAGCTTGGAGCCTGGAGCCTGCTTTGGATTCTGTGTCTCCCTCTTTCTCTCTGCTCCCCTCCCTGCTTGTGCTCTGTCTCTCTTGCTCTCAAAAAGAAATAAAACATAAAAAAAAAGGTCTGGATCAGATTCAAGTGAAACCCCAAAGATCATGTGTTGCTAATATTGGGAGCCACATAAAATCTGGTTGTTCTACACAGCAGACATTCATAACCTGAGCCTGTGAGTGGGACTTTAGAGGGGGTGACTGAATCTCTTGAAACTACATGTATATCTTTGTATGTGCACACATGTGTATTTCTAAGGGAGAAGCTTCTAATTTTCATCGGGTTCTCATAAAGATCTCCAACCCTCTGAGATGCCTGAGAGACAGGTAGGAGGCAGGGTGAGTGCAGTTGGATTAACCTCTAAGAGTGCTATTGAGTATTCATTCTTACCTTACTCTGGAAACAGTGGGGGAGGAATTTTTTTTTTTTTTTCAGTTTTAGAGAGAGAGAGCGGGAGAATCTGCTTATTGGGGGGAGAGGAGCAGAGGGAGAGGGAGAGAGAATCCCAAGCAGGCTCCATGCTCCCAATGTGGGGCTTGATCTCACAACCCTAGAATCATGACCTATGTCGGAATCAAGTGTTAGATATTTAACCGACTGAGCCACCCAGGCACCCTGGCAGGTTTGTTTTTAGCTGTCTGAACAAGAACCCTAATTGTTCTTGTTCAGCCCAGGGCCCCCTTAAGTCATGGCATTATTCCCAGAGAGCTAGTTTGTTCCAGAGCAGCATTCTCCAGTAGATCACTGGACTCTTGGCAGAGAGATAGGGGAGAACAGTATGAGGGGCTTGTTTTATAATCCCACCATGATTGTCCAGCTGAAATGAATTTTAATCTTCCTCAGGGCGGGGGGCGAGCCCTGGCATTTTCCGTACACACGAGCAGACCCGCGTGTGGATGTGGATGTGTCTTACCTTTTGTGGCAAAGTACAAAAGTTAAATATATCCTGCCCTTCTCCTTTACCACCACCGGCCTCTTAGTGCTCTTGGGCACTGTGTGTTCCGGTTTTTTCATTTTATGAAATTAAAAATCTGAGCATGTGATGGGATTGATTAAAGCTGGGTGGAGGGGGAGCAGCATTTGGTCCAAAAAGCCCCCAGGAGCTTGTCTTCTGTGCCTCAGGGAGACAGAGCACTGGTCTGTGAAAGTGGCTGTCAGATTAATTTGTGCCTTTGATTGTTCTTTTCTTAGTAAAGAGGATTTGACATTCAAGAGGGACCTAATCTTGTGCTTTGTCTGTTAGGTCTGAAGCCTAGAGCTGCATTAGATTTTTTAAAGACTCCACTGTCCTGGGATCAGCTGTTCTACTGGGTGGGTCTCCATGACCAAAGTGTCAGTGAAGATAGGAGATAGACTGGGAGAGGCTTTACAATGAAAGTGACTTGAGTGGCTGTATGATGTTTATATTTCTGAAATGAGATCGGCCTTAGATCTGATTTTTAATTTGCTTTGACGCTGATACCTGCCGCTAGATGGTTCTGAGGCCTAATTAGGATGGTAGAGTGGGAGTGTACTGAATTTTCAGAGAAGGGCAGAGAGAGGTCACTTTATTCCCTTACTCATGGTAAAAACAGCACATAAATTAATGAATCTCATCTAGCAACCAAAACACCTCAATCACAGCAGAGGAAAATACATGGAAGTTCTGTGTTGCTTGCCAGCACCTTACCTGTTTATTTTTCTCTTTGACTCTTCCTCTGACGGCTGACCTGATAAATGCCTCACTGCTCTTCTGAATGTGGGTGTTGGGCTTCACTGCGACCTCTCTGCTCCTTTTTCCCCATATAACGTCCTTTATGAGGGATGAAGTCAGCAACATTTTCTTGTATTTGTCACCTTGAGCCTCTGGTCTTCTTGCTTTCCTCTTTGGGGGCTTCTGTGCCGCTGTGTGGTGGTGGTGGTGGCGGGTCTGTGTGTACTTCCGGCTCTTCCAGGTCATGTGGGGCGTGTCTGCTGAAAAGATGCTACATGCTGGTTACAACTTCAGTTTTGATTTATTAAAACAAATATTAGTTTTTCTTCTTATTTATTTATTTTTTATTTTTGTTTCGTGAGAGAGGGAGAACAAGCGATCTCACTCGAGTGGGGGAGGTGCAGAGGGAGAGAGAAAATCTTAAGCAGGTGCCGTGCCCAGCATGGAGCCTGACCCAGCACTTGATCATGACCCTGAGATCATGACCTGAGCTGAAACCAAGAGTCGCACACTTAACAGACTAAGCCACCCAGATGCCCTTATTTATTTTTATTTTTTGAGAGAGGGTGAGCATCCACTCTTGTGTGAGCCGGAGAGGGGCAGAGAGAGAGAGAGACTCTTAAGCAGGCTCCAGGCCCATTGTGGAGCCCAACCCAGCGCCTGGTCTCATGACCATGAGATGATGACTTGGGTTGAAATCAAGAGTTGGACCCTTAACCAACTGAGCCACCCAGGCATCCCTATTTTTTCTCCTTTTGAATTAATATGTATTAAAATAAATTCACAAAATTTAAGGAAGAAGAAAAACAAATGGGGTCACAGAAATCTTTCATATTTTGTTTTCTTGATTTCTGTATTAGATGAGTTTTGCACAGTGAATATATGGCTCATATATTTTCATAAGAGAAAAATTTAAAGAAGGAAGTTTGTCATTGTTACCTCTTAAAGAGACCAGAACCTTACAAAACACAGGTTAAACAGTATTAACTGGGTTTCTCAACAGATGTTTTATAAATTCGTCTTCTGAGAGAAAGTTCTGTAGGTATTCTAGTTCTGAGAGGATACTGTTTCTCCTCTCAGGGCCTAATGTGTGACCCTAACGCCTCCCCTGGTTGCCTGTCCACACGAGGGGCCCGCTTTTCACTCCTCCTTGATGTTTTGAGCGCTAGGCCCCTCCCCGAGCCCCTGGCTTTGATGACCCGCTCTGCTAGCCGCCTCCCCTTCCAGCTGGAGGAGGGGCAATCTCCGGTGACCCAGACTTTCTTGTGTTGCAGGTGGCAGACCCCTTTGTGCTCCTTGCTGACCTGCCTGGGCCTCAACGTCTTGTTCCTCACTTTGAATGAGGGTAAGAACTGCCTCCAGGGGCCGGGGGGTTTGTGAACGAATGTGGGAGAGAATCCCAAGAAGTGGCCACCTGTCTTGCCATGGAGGTGGCCTCTTTCCATGTCTGCGTGATGTCAGAAACCTGGCTCTGGAGAGACACTCTGGGCTAGAATCCTGGCTGGGCGGTTTGGATGACTTTTGGCAAGTTCTTTAACCTGTTGGTTAAGGCCTAATTTTCCTCATCTCTAAAAGGAGGATAATAATAGTACTTTCCTCAGAGAGTAGTCCTGCGGAATGAGAGTCTATGTATAACATTTAGCAGTGTCTGACACAGAGAAAGCAGCCAGTGTATTACAGCTATTATTATTATTGTTGTTGTTGTTTTCTTCCTGACTGAATGCTGGTGGGTTAACCTTTTTCCTTTTTTATTTTCAACCTGATTCTGGGGTCACCGGGGGCACGAACATGGGGTCAGGGTACCAGGAAGGTGAATAGATTTTTGTAGAGAATTTTGCCATATCTCTTGATTTTCTCTGGCTCAGCAAGTGAGCCTGGAAGGGGCTGCTGGGAAGTCAGCAGCAAGGAGGGGTCTGTGGGGGTGAAGCCTTTGAGGGAGACGGGTGGACAGATGGGTGGTACTAAAGGTCTTGGGTAGTGGTGTCTCCTGGGGACCTTTTGTGACAAGGTGTACCAGGACCCAGCCCTTTTCCTGTTCGGAACTGGCAGATGGCTGCAGGAAAAGCTGGACCCCTTGGGGGTGGGGGTGGGGATGTGCGAAAGGCCAAGGACAGAATGTTCTGAGGAGCTGCGACCTTTATTCACATTTTCATTCTTCTATCGAACTTGCATTTCTCAAGTGTCTCCTTTGTTTCCTGTGGAGATCTGGATTCAGTGGGTTGATAATAAACCCAGTTCACAGAAGACCTCGTTTCCTGTTTCTTCGTAGGACTTTTTGCCTGATCTAAACTCAGATATTCTTCTCAGGCTGTTAGGATTTTTCTGATTATATTTCCAAAGTATGTCATATGACAGATATTTAACGAGCATTTACTCTGTTAGCTTGCGTTGGGGGTACCCTACTGCATGGACGAGGGTCCCTCTTTGGGTTTTCTCTCAGTGTCCCCATTTCTCCGTCCACAGCGGTCTGGTCTGTGGTATTCCAAAAGCAAAAAGAAAAGCTTCAATCTGCCCCAGTGGCCCAGGGGTCAGAATGTCAGTCATGGGGTCCTCCAGTGGCCAGACTCCAGGCATGAGCCACCTATTGTGTGCTACCATGAGTTTTTTAATATTAAAAAAAAAAGGGTCTGGGGCTATAGTAGTGACCAAGCAGATGAAGTCCCAGCCCTCAAGAGCCTGTGTGCTGGAGGACACAACAGCTATGCGTGTCATCAGCTGTGTGCTGATAGGAGTCCTATTGGAAGGGGATAGGAATTCTGTGAGGAAGAATAAAGCTGAGCTAAAGGGCTGGAGAGGGAGCAGGGGAGACACTGTCTTACCCGAGGTGATCAGAGAAGGCCTCTGGACAGAGCCCTGGAGGACGGGAGGGAGCCAGCAGTGGGCATCGGGTGGGCAGAGGCTGCTGGTCCTTGCTACTCGTTCACCTGCAGTTCTGTCGATCCCATAGGTGCTTGGTACTCGGTGGGCGCCCTGATGATTTCAGTACCCGCCCTTCTGGGCTATCTCCAGGAGGTCTGCCGGGCGCGGCTGCCCGAGTCGGAGCTGATGCGGAGGAAGTATCACAGCGTGAGGCAGGAGGACCTCCAGAGAGTTCGCCTGTCTCGACCCGAGGCTGTGGCTGAGGTGAAGAGCTTGTGAGTATGGAAGGGGCTTTCATCTTCCTAACAGTTCCGGGGGCAGCTACGATGATCATCTTCCACTTAACGGTTGAGGAGAGAGGCATACACAGCTAAAAGGTGACTGGGCTGGGGCAGGAATCCAGATCTAGCTGATTGCACAATAGTTTGTGTTCTTTCCACTAGAGACCCCAATGTAGGGTCTTGACTAAGCACACGCACACGTGGTCCAGGGTTCAAATGCCGGCTCTTCTGTTTGCTTGCTGTGTGACTTTGGGCAAGCTGCTCAGCCTCCCTGTGCCTCTGGTTGTTCATCTGTTAAGTGGGACAGTAGTAGACTTTCCTCTTAGGTGGTTGTGAAGAGTAAATGAGTGTCTGGTCCCCAGGAAGTGTCATACTAGTCACCATCACTGTGCTGTTGAGAGGCTTCCTAAATGTGACAGAGCTGGCACCTCTGAAGAAGCACCTTAAGACTGGTGACTAACATTAACCATAGTATATGCAAAACTGCAGACAAAAGGTGCAAACAGGCCGAGGCCTGGGCCTGGCCCCAGTCTGAGTCAGTTATCTGGAGTGGGTCTGGGTATCTGTGTGTGTGTGTGTGTGTGTGTGTGTGTGTTTTTAAACCTTTTTATTTTGAAATGACTTTAAACTTAAATGGGAGTTGCAAGAATACGAAGAACTCCCGTATGCTCTTTACCCAGATAAAACAATTATTAACATTTTGTGACATTGTCTTCATCTACTGCTATATTCTTGCACATTATTTTTTTCTTCCTGAACCATTTGAAAGTAAGTTGCAAACATCATGTCTGTTTACCCCAAAGACATTTTTCCTAGGAACAAAGACATTCTCTTAGATATCCATAACAAAATCAGGAAAATTTGTATGGCCAACATTAGCATTAGTGCAGTTATCTAATGTACAGTTCATAATCAGATCTCACCAGTTATGTAAATAAAGTATTTTATATAAATTCCCCCTGATCCAGGATCCAGTCCTGAGTCATATGTTACATTTAGTTTTTATGTGTTCTTAGTCTCCTGTAACCTGGAGAAGTTCCTTAGTCTTTGTTTCTCATGACCTTGACATTTTTTTAAGTTTATTTATTTTTGAGAGAGAGAGAGAGAGAGGGCAGAGGAGAGGCAGAGAGAATCACAAGCAGGCTCCACACTGTTCGTGCAGAGCCCAACATGGGGCTTGAACTCACGAACTGTGAGATCATGACCTGAGCTGAAATCAAGAGTTGGACACTTAACTGAGCCACCCAGGTGCCCTATGACCTTGACATTTTTAAATTAAAAAAAAAGAAAAAAATTTTTAATGTCTATTTTTGAGAGACAGAGCTTGAGTTGGGGAGGGTCAGAGAGAGAGGGAGACAGAATCCCAAGCAGGCTCCAGGCTCTGAGCTGTCAGCACAGAGCTCCATGTGGGGCTCGAACTCACAAACCGTGAGATCACAACCTGAGCTGAAGTTGGATGCTTAACTGACTGAGCCACCCAGGAACCCTGACACTTTTTAAATATAACAAGGTTATTATTTTGTAGAATATCCCTTAATTGGGGTTTGTGATTAGATTACAGTTAACACATTTTTGGCAGGAATAGCACAGGCGATGTGTGTGTGTTGTCAGTGTATCCTATCAGGAGGTACCTGATGTCAGTCTGTCTTGTTGTGGGAGATACTAACTTTGATCATTTGGTTAAGGTTTCTCTCCTATCAGATGACTATTGCTGGGTCTTGCCTTTATCAGTTTATTGCCATGGCAGTTGCAAAGGCGATTTTCTGATCGTCATTGTTAGCTGGCATTCAGTTGTAAGAGCTCTTCTTTAATCAATATGAACTCAAGATTCTTAACTTTATTTAATGGGTTGTAGTCCATATTGTCATTATTTTGATCTCAGAGTGTCCTAGGCTTGGCAGTAGGAGCTCTTTTGAACTGGCTCCTGTGTCCTTCAATATGTCCCCATTATTTTTGAGTACGTATGATACTCAGATTCATCTTACACTTGTGCTGCCCCCTCTCTAGAATCAGCCATTTCTCCCCAGAGCCCTTCAGAAACCAAGATCTGGGTGTAGCATGCGTTCATTGCTTCTAGAGGTGCATCCATTAAAAAAAAAAAAAAAGTCACAGCCCAGGTGGAGACACACGGATCTCTATCCTGCCATTTATCCTGTGGCTGCAGCGTTTTGTGAGGTGGGTACTTCAGCCCTGGGCACTAAGCAGTCCCACATCCACAGCCTGGAAGAGACCCAGGCAGGAACCTCTGTCCTGTCGTGCCTCAGTAGGGTCCTGAAAAGGGGACTGAAATGTATGCAGTTTCTCCTGAGCTCTCTGGCCCTTCTCATGGGTTTGGAGACCAGCTGTCCCCAGCTAGCTGACTCTGTGAAGTCCAGGGTTCTGTGGCCTGAGCTCCCCTTGCAGGCCCGCGGGCAGGGCTCACAGGAACCTCCTGCCCCCGCAGCCTGATCCAGCTCGAGGCCTTCCTGAGCCGCCTGTGCCGCGCCTGCGAAGCTGCCTACCGCGTGCTGCACTGGGAGAATCCTGCCGCGTCCTCACAGTGAGTGGCCCTCGTCCCCCCACTGCCGCTCTGCTGGGCTTTGCCCATGGAGCCCCTGCCCCCGTGGCTCAGGGGAAGAGGGCGGCTGAGGCTCTTGTGCATCAGCCTGCACATAAACCTGTGGGCTGGAATGTCCTGCTTTTGTTTAGACACTTTTGGGGAGGAGGGGATAATCATAGTAGTAGAATCAGAACCCTCTTGTGATGTCTCACCCCCTTGTTTGATTAGCACATCTCATTGGTTTATTATTGAGTGTGCTGATTGCCATGTGGGTGTGCACCAAGTTGGTTTCCTTCTGATCTTAAGAATTTCTGATCCTGTGGTTCCTGTCCGTGCAGGTTCTATGGGGCTCTTCTGGGCACAGTTTGCATGCTATATCTGCTGCCCCTGTGCTGGGTCCTTGCCCTCTTAAACAGCACGCTCTTCCTGGGGAACGTGGAGTTCTTCCGAGGTAAGCCCTGGACAGCTCGGCAGAGATGGGGTCCAGGCTCTGAGGGCTAGTTAGCCCCTCCCCCGCCCCCCCCCCCACTTCCCGCCCCCCCCTTCCCGCCCCATAGCTAATCATCTGTTTGCTGTGGCGTCCACAAGGGGGCAGCACCACACCAGGGTAGTTTCTCGGAGGGCTCCCGGACTGCATCTCTCAGATGTCAGGTGGGATACAGGGAAACAGGTGAGGCTGCTGCTGTAGGGGTCCCTCTCCCTTCCCACAGCAGGGGAATCCCTGCTTCCATGATGTGGTGGCTTCTGGGAGGCGAGGGAAGGATGTTTGCCCAGTGCTGCCATCCGCCTCCGCTACTCCGTGATCCCAGAGGTCTTCTCTGCTGTCTTCTGAAGCAGTGAGGCGGTGTGGGGAGGCCCTGAGCCACAGAAGCCTGGGCCGGTACATGTGTTTGGGTGATCGCTGTGTTTGTCCTCCTCCCCGTGGTTGGATAATGAATGACAAGCTGGAATTCACGGAGCACTTACTACACAATCTCTGTATAGCAGTCGCAGGGGATGGTGGTAGGAGCTCTGTTTTGTTTACGAAGCTTAGGTCAGGTGACCCGTTCAGAGTTAGGAGGGGGGCTTTCTTGCAGTGGACAGTGGGCTGCTGGTGGAATAGGCCAGCCACGTGCAGAAGGGTAGCCCCAGAGCACTGCTCATTGCATCCTGTTTCTGCCTCCTGCCCTGTTCTTGCCCTGAGTAGTGGTGTCTGAGTACAGGGCATGTCTGCAGCGGCGGATGAACCCCAAGCAGGAGGACAGTGTCTTTGAGAGCCCACCGCTGTCGGATGCCGGGGGACAGGGTGCCCTGCTGGACTGCACGCCTGCGCCCACGCCCACAGAGGTGAGCGCCCCCCAGCGGCAGCACAGAGCCTGCCTTGGGCAGGTTGTGGGGCCTGCGTGTTCCCAGCTTATTTATACCACATGGCTCCTGGCCTCGTCTCCTCTGGAGTGTTTAACGAGAATAATTGTAAGAGTAGTAGCTATCGGGTGCTTTGTTGAATGCTTACTCTGCTGTAGGTGTTAACCCTTTGAGGTGTAGGTTGTTTCTGGGAATGAGAGGACCCTTTTCTGCAGAGGAGGTGGCCGGGGCACAGAGTGGCTGCCTGTGTTTGGTGCAGCCAGGACTCAGCCCAGGCCCTGTGGTTCCACAACCTGTGTTCTCAGTCACTGCTCTGCGGCCACCATAGGGCCACCTGTGGTGTTGGGCCCGTCTCCCAGTCCCTGGAGGCCAGAGAGGGCCCTCCTTCTCGTGACTTCTTCCTTGCAGGTGTGCCATTTCCTGTGGGGCAGGGATGGATGTTTCGGGGAACCTGGATGCCAGCTCCGGGGTGTTGGTGGCCTCTACCTTAGCGGGCAGGGCTGCCATCCTGCTCCTTCTATCATTGTCTCTCTTCCCAGGACCTCACGCCTGGCAGTGTGGAGGAGGCCGAGGAGGCTGAGCCCGATGAGGAGTTTAAGGATGCAATTGAGGTGGGTGGTCCTTCCCCACCACCCCCTGCCCATCAGGCAGGTGGTCTGGGAGCCGTCTGACTTTTCATGTCCCAAGTGTAGGTTTTTTCAATTCTCTTCTATCCAAATGAGCAGCCAGAACTTGTTCTGAGCTAGAATGCACTGGGTGAAAGGGTACCTGTGAACTTCCACTCATACTGTAGCCGACCTAGTCATCTGTCAGGGTGCCCAGGGCAGGGAAGCCTCTGGGAAACACCCTGCAGTGGGGGTGGGTCACTTCCCACCTGGACTGGAGACTCTGGGCTTGGTGCCTTTGATGTGCGGAAGGCAGATTTAGGGGAGGGCATTGCTCTGGTCTCTGGCTGCTTTCATGCAGAATGAGATTAGAAAGATATTTCTTGGGAGCAGAGAGGGGAAGCTGGAGAGAGTGGTTCCATGTCAAGTACTAGGTGAAAGAGTCTTCCTGATTTTGAATTTATTTTAATATTTTATTTTATTTTTGAGGGAGAGACAGACAGAGTGTGAGCGGGTGAGGGGCAGAGAGAGAGGAAGACACAGAATCCAAAGCAGGCTTTAGGCTCTGAGCTGTCAGGCCTGATGTAGTGCTTGAACTCCCAAACCATGAGATCACAGCCTGAGCCAAAGTCAGACGCCCAAATGACTGAGCCACACAGGCACCTCGAGTCTTCCTGATGTTAAGATAGTAGTTCAAACTGGAAGTTCGCAGAAGTGTTTTATTTGGCACGCAAGACTTAAAAATTTACAAATGGGGAGATTTTAATGTAAAGTCTGGATTTTGAGTTTCTCAGAAGCTTTGGTAGCCCTGAGTCTGCAGTGGTCAGTGTAGCTGAGGAGTGACTGTCCCCTTTAGAAAAGTCACCTAGTCCCCACCACTGCCCCCACCCCACCTTGTCCCCAGTCACTGAGTCCTTATGGTGGTTACCGTTGATGGTCACAGCTGTGCTATTGTATTTCTGTACAGCAGAAAGTCATTTCTGTGTCTCTCGGTAAGTGGGAAATCGAGGTATAAGAAGTGGGGTTTTGTGAGTTGCCCCTGGGCCTGTGATCTGCCTTAGCTCACTTCTCTCTTAGCTCCCTCCACGTAAGCATTTAAATTTTCAGCTACTTAAAGAATTCTCCAAGACGTTCACACATGATTGTTCATACAGACTGTGTGGTGGTGAATATATACAGCCAGGGCCTTCAGGCTTTTTTGTTCGTGACCCACGGTAGTGAACACATTTTACATCTGAGTCTAATTCACGCTTATGTCTGTAAAATATGTAAAGCTCAAATGAAGCAAGTTTCTGTTCTATTAGAATAGTAATCCACTTAATTTCACCCGGTTTGAAAAACAGTAATACACTGCTGTTCCCAACCCTGGGATCCTTTTCTGGGGGCCTCTGGGAATGGTCACCCTCAGGGACACAGTCAGACAGAACTCAGAGAGCTGTTTCTGTGTTTCCTTATGCCTGGGCGTCCTCCCAGCAGCTTCCTCCTTCTTGCTATCTCTCTGTTTTCTCTCCTTTTTCTCTCCTTCTCCCCCGCGCCTTGGGAGGCAGGAGACCCACTTGGTGGTGCTGGTAAGTAGGAGCCTCGGTGAGCCGGGCAGGGGTTGGCCAGGGGGGAGGGCAACTGAGCCAGCCATCACCATGCCTCCTGGGATCTGCCATGCTGGGGGCCTCTGCACGTGGGTCCTGGAGCCCCGCCGCAGGCGGGCAGGACTGGAGGGGGCTGTTCCCACAGGAGGATGACGAGGGTGCCCCGTGCCCAGCAGAAGATGAGCTGGTTCTGCAGGACAATGGCTTCCTGAGCAAGAATGAGGTGCTGCGCAGCAAGGTGTCACGGCTCACGGAGCGGCTCCGCAAGCGCTACCCTACCAACAACTTTGGTACGGCCAGGGCAAGGGATGGGGGCGCTGGGGCCATGGGGCCAGAGGGAATCGGGGGTTCTGGCTTGTGACCAGAGCAAGGAGTGAAGCTGTGTCCCCAGGCTCCCGGGAAGGTAGTAAACACACAGTAGGGCTGCCAAGGGAGCGAGTGTAGGTTCCTTCTTGTCCCTCTGTCCTTATTGAGGATTAGCTTGTGGGAAATTGAGGCACTCAGTTCAAGAAACATGGCTCCAGGACTGTAGAGAGAGAGGTAACTCTGAGACAGAGCCTCAGAAGGCAGGGTGGCGGAATGGTTGAGAATAGGATGTAGAGTCCAACTGCCTGGTATAAATCCCTGCTCTGCTGGGTATCCTTGAGCAAATTACTTAACCTCTCCATGCCTCAGTGTCCCCTTCTGTAAGGGCAGTAATAATAGTTCTTCTCTCACAAGGCTCTTATAGATCTCTAATGAGGTGATGCGTGTTAAGTGTCAGCACAGTGCTGGCTGGGTCAGCGGAAGTGTTTTAATAAGGGTGCTGTCACTATGAGAGGGCCTGGTCCATTCCACAGGCGCCTAGGAGCTTGTCTGGGTCTTTCCTATCCAGGCTGAAGCAAGTTGAAGCAAAAAGTATCTTCCTCTGCGCTTGATAGAACCCTGAGATCCCTTCTCAGCCAAGTCCTTATTTTACTGGGACGTGGGCATGGGTCAAGGATGGCAGCTTTGGAGAAGGGTCGACTTGACTGTTAGCTCGGTGGGAAGCCTGACTCAGACCAGGAGAGTGATTAATGAGCCACGGAGAGTTCTGGTTGAGGAGGGTGGGGGACTTGGGTGCTCTGCTGGTCTGGGAGAGGAACCTTACTTGTACCTGGTGTCAGCTGACAGGGAAGAGGGTGGGGTGGCTACAATGTGTGTTCTGGTGGGAATGAGTTCTAGGGTCTGCACCCCGGGAGAAGCTCCTGGGATTTGTTTTGAGGAATTTGACCCAGAGCATTTGGGGACCTCCCTTGCTGCCCCTGTAGCACCCAGGGCAGCTGTTTCTCGGGATTAGAGGTCCTGGACGTGCTGTTTCTCCCTGCTGTGTGAGTGTCCCCTGGTCATTTCAAGTTCCCTTTTATTTGTGACCATCACCGGATTCTCTGGACCACTGTGCTCTGTGCACTTGCACGTCCGTGGTCTCCTTTAGTTCTGATGGGAGATGTGATAGAAGCAGCTGGGGTCCAGAAGTCCTAAGTGACATTGCACAAGAATTAGTACTCTTGTTCTAGCATGTGATTCACTTGAATCGAATTTTAAGGGCCTTGGGGGTTCTCCTTTGCAGGTGAGTAACCTCAGGTGAGAAGAATGTGGCCCATGTCCTCAGCCAGTAGATGGTCGTGCTGTGACTCAAATCCAAACCGTCTGCTCTGGCTCCTGTGTCCTTGTGTTTTTCTAACTCATCCTCCTCCCTTTGCTGGAGTGTCTGAAGTCCTCTGGTTTTACGTCTGTCCCGTTTCAATATTTTCAGTTCAGATAATCCCTGCCAGGATGGGTGAAGATGGCCTTTCAAGTTAACATGAAGATGGCAAGGGCAAGGGCAAGAGAATGCTTCTTTTTTTCCCCTCTTAATTTCCATTTTTTTAAACTGCTCGCTGTCTCTTCCATGAGCTACTCTCAAGCTCTTTGTTGTGAGGTCATTTGTTGCAGCTCCGCTCCTGGGTCGGACTCCTGCAGGCCAGCTTGAGGTGAGCCACTTTCAGGGCTGCTCCGTTCCGGATGCCAGTGGATGATGGGAGTGCCTGGGACACAGGAGCTTCTCTGTGGCCCTCCTCTGTCTGAGCAGCCCTGGGCTGGGGGGGCCCATGTAGTCCCAGGCTCCTCCCTGCTTCCATGGCATCATCACATGGTGAGTCAGGCCCTTTGCCTAGAATGAGGGCAGGGAAAGCTGGTAGATGTTAGAGGGGGAGCAGGGGTGCTTCCTCCATACTCCTGTATTGAGCTGGTGTCAGCACCTGAAGCCCCGCCTTGGCCCAGGCTTGTGCCTGGCTGCATGGTGGACCACAGGGCAGCCCTGGGTGGCTTGGCCTGGGCACTCCATCCTGGACATGACCTGCGTGTCAGTCTTTGCATGGTTCCAGTCCCCTGCCCCATGCCCGTGCCCCTCCTCCCCTTGCTAAGGAGGAACAGGGATGGGTTGCTTTGCCCACATTCTTAGTGTGGGGGACAGAGTCGTAGTGTAGCCCAAGTCCTTGTTTGGCACCAAGGCAGGAGCACCTGCTGTGCCTTTCCCTCTGGGCCCTGAGCGGACTGTCAGCAATGGCATTGATCTTAGACGCCTTGGCCTCCGGGTTTCTCCTTGCTCTAGGGCCTTCCTTTTCTTGAGCACAGGGAGTGAGTGCCCTCCAGCAAGACTTCAGGGGCATCTGGCAGGACAGAGGAAGGGACCACAGGTAGCAGTCAACCGCTTTGGGCCTTCGCCGTGAAGAAGAGGCCTGGGGTCCTGAGCCTGGCCACGTGGGTGGTTCGAGGGGCCCAGCAGTGCTTCCTGAAGCTTCTGATTGCTCTGTCCAGATCGCAGGAGACTTTGGGCCCCAGGTTGTAGACACTCCAGTAGCCTTATTATCTGCCTCCAAGTTTTTCCAGAACCCAACTCAGCCTCCTGCTGGGCTCTGTAGCCCCTTTTGGGAGCACCCTCATGCCTTTCTCCCCTGCCTCAGTGTCCCTGGCCTGCATGGAGATAGCTGCCTCAAATGAAGTCCGGTTCCTGGGGACAGCTTTTGGAACCTTCGTTGTTCTCTTCAGGGTTTACTTTTGTTGCTGGAGCTTGGAGAAGCCATAGGGCCCAGTGTGGCCTTTCCTCCTCAGGTTTCAGTTTGTTTCCCACCTTTTGGTTCTCATCATTCACTTGCATGCACCCCCTTCGGCAGACTGTGTCTTTGCTGCAGTCCCCTTTTTCCGTCCTTGATTTTCCTGGAAGCATGAGTGGGTGGTGAGCGCAGCCACCTCTGAAAGAACTTTCGGTTCCCCCCTCCCTGTCTTTCATCTCTTCTTACACCCCCTCGCCGCCTCCTGTGCATTTGCTAAGCTGCTGTCGCTTCTCTGCCACCGTGGCCGGAAGCTGTCATCCTGTGTAGTGGTTTAGGTGGGGTCTCCTGCCGCTCTGTCTTGCTCCATCCTGCCCACGGCACACAGGATCTGTGCCTCTGCCCTGCATGACTTCTGCAAGATGCCTGGTTCTGAGCTCCTCTCCTGGAATCTTCAGATGGCCGGAAACGGGAGTTGGGTTTTAGGAGGCATTTCTGAATTTTCCCATGGGCAGAGTGTTTGCAAGGAGTATTTGTAAGGAGACCCCTAGGCAGGGGTCATGTCAGGCAGGTTTTATTTGAGCTCTTTGGAGCTGCCTTCTGTGAAGGATGCCTGTTGTCAGGTCCTCCCCGGCTTGGTGTGATTTCCAGGGAGCAGATTCTGCTGGATGTTCTTCGGTTTTGGCTGGCCCTGCAGGTGGGGGTCTCGAAGTCCTGGGAGGGCACGTGGACTGGCAGCGGTGTATGGTCTGGAGCTGTGGATTCCCAGGGATCATCAGTTGGAGTCTCCCCTTCTGTCTCCGGATCTGGACTTTGCTTCCTAGCTCACTGCTCCTAGCACAGGGTCTGGGCTGGTGTCCTGAGTGGGCCCATTTAGAAGAGCCAGGGGCAGGTGAGAGTTAAGAGGCCTGGGCTGGGTCAAGGCTGAGCTGCTCTCTCTGTTTGTCAGGGAACTGTACGGGCTGCTCGGCCACCTTCTCAGTGCTGAAGAAGAGGGTAAGTCTCCTTGATGGTGTGTTTGCAGGGACTTGGAGTGAGATGCAGGGGAGTAGCAGGGAGTCATTGGACCACACTGGGCCTGGGATCCGAGGTTGGCTCAAATAAGCAGGGCTCCCCTGCCCCCATGCCCATGCGTTCCCCAGCCTTTCCGTTGGATATTGCCCCACCTGGGCACCTCCGTAGTCCCACGGTAGTCTCCAGTTCCTTGGGTGGGATCACCTGGTGAAAAGGAGGGGGGCTCTGGGTGTGGGGAACGCATCTGATACTGACCTTGGCTCTTCTCTGCAGCGAAGCTGCAGTAACTGTGGAAACAGCTTCTGCTCCCGGTGCTGCTCATTCAAGGTGCCCAAGTCCTCCATGGGGGCCACAGGTGAGTGAGGCAGGTGGCCCATGCTTGGCGGGTTTCCACTTCCTCCTAGGGCTGCTGCAGTGTGGGACGGGGGCAGGAGGCTCAGTGAGAAGCCAAAGGCATTCAGGGTGCTGTCTGGCCCACAGAGACATTTCCCGTTCTTTAACACCAAACACTGAAATATTTGATGCGTGCAAAGGGGTGTATTTAATATATCTGAATTATAAGGCTTAGTAATACTAAATACCTATGCCTGCTTCACTAAAGTAATAGAGCATTAGTAACACCACCAAGGCTCCTGCCTTCCCCGGAGGAAACCACTGTCAGCATTTTATTCTGTTTCTCATTACCTTGGTAACACTTAACAACAACAAAAAAATTATTTCTTTTCCTTCTGTAGAAACTGTACATACTCATTGTAAACAAAAAAAGATACAGGTAAACAGGGAGAACATCAGTGTGCACATAGGATAAATGTATATGCATGTTCTAAAAAAATTGAGAACATGTTTTGCATACAGCCAGAGATACGTTACATAAATCAAGGTGTTTTTTTTGTTTTCTTTATGGTCATATAAGTAACATATAGTTATTCTAGAAGATTTGGAGATTACCGTACAGAAGAAGAAGGAAGAAAAAGATAATCCTGTAATCTTACTACCTAGAGATAGCCACTGTTAAAGAATTTTAGAAAATGAGCTTTTAGTATTGTGTTTAAAAAATATTTTCAATGGGGTTTTGTTGGTGCCAAAATAATTTCTAATGCAGAGCACCTGGGAGAGACCTGCTGCTGGTATGGTCACTCCTAAAGTCCCCTTTGCCCATGGAAAGAGAAGTCTGAGGGCAGGCTAGTGAGCCGGATTAGTGAAGATGTGGGCTGGGTGGGGGGCAGCTCTGTGGGGTTTTGGGGTTTGGGAGGTGGTTGTAGTGTTGGGGCCGTAACCAAGGGGCGTGAGGAAGTGTCTCACCAAGTTCTTCCTCCTTTTCAGCCCCCGAAGCCCAGAGAGAGACTGTGTTTGTGTGTGCCTCGTGTAACCAGACCTTGAGCAAGTGAGAAGAGGCGCTGGGGTCCAAAGTGGGCGTCGGTCCCTGGGGCCAGCAGCTGGCCTCACTCTCCCTAGCCGCATGTGGTGTGTGCTGGGCAAATGTGGCCCGAATGCTCGGTAGGCTTCCCCTTCCTATCCTCGCGGTCTCCAGCCGGATTCTGGAGCTATTCCCCACTCCTGTGGATGGCTAGTAAGTGGTGGTCCTCAAAGCCCAGAGGGAAGAGGAGCCCCTGGAGGGCCGGCATGTTTGCCCTCCTCCTCCCTGGACTGCAATAGAGGACTCAGAGCTGGGCAGGGAATGTAAAGTAGAGGGCGGTAGCGAGCTAGGCCTGGTTTCTGTAGGTCTCTGAGCATCAGGGCATCTCTCCACACCTGACGGTTGTAGAACAGAGATCAGGGATGGGGACAAGAGATTGTTCTTCTGCTGGTTGCTGGTCCAAGCCCTTAGCCGCCAAGAGCCTGCAGAAGGGCCTGGGCGTGCTGTGACCCCACTCTGCTATGTGAACGTCCCTTCAGGCACCAGCATCTCCTTGTTTTGCACCAGAGGGTATGGCCAGGGCTAACCAGACCAAAAGTCGTTCTAGAAACAGGGTTGAAGTTTCCATGTTCTCTCAGAGGAGGACGTGTCTAGGAGGGTCTGTCAGGGTCCTTTAGTATTAAGTGGAACAAAGCATAGGGAGCCCCAGTAGCTCAGGGACCTCAGCCCTATCTTGCAGACACTTTGGCTAGCAGAGTCTCAGGCCACATATTACCCTGGTGACAGCTCCACTGGGTAGATGCCAGGCATTCAGATCACTCTTGTTTCTTCTGCTCAGAGCCTCGGGCACCCCTCCTCTGGCCCAGAGCTGCATTTCCCTCCCTGGCCCTTTGTCCCCTAGAGTGTGAGACAGGCAAACAGAGCAGAGGTCCTGAAGCCCTTGACCCTCAGGGGCCTGGGAAGTGTAGGATCTCTCTGGGCTAGGTCCCAGACTCTGGCACTGTTCCCCACCAGGACAGTCTCACTTATGAGTTAAAGCCACTTGAGGTCTCCATCCTCTCCAACAATTTTACATTCACTCTGGACTCTTAGGGCATCAATGTCTCTTCCTAAGTCTTGAGCAGGCTCAGGCATCCTTTTCCTTCTCTGGAGCTGCCCTGCCTTTTTGAAGTATTTATTTATTTATTGCATGGTTCCTGGGAGCAGGTGGCACCAGGAATGGAACGAAGAGGGGTGAGTGCTTCTGCTCTAGGATGCTTTCCCGGAGCCCTGGGCGGCCGGGGACCCAAGACCCATAGGAGGCTGAGCAGGGATCCGAGGAGGTGGGCTGGGGAGACAGACCATCCACGGCCACCTTTCTCGTCAGGCTAACCAGTCTAACTAGGGCCGCAAGTTGGGCCAGCTCCAGGCCAGGGAGGTGCAAGTCCCTGGGGAGCCAGGCGGGCCTTGGTATACCCCTTCCTCGGGCTCCTTTGTGAAGAGGTGGGAGTGAAGTACCCTGTGCTGCATTTACACGGGAGAGGAACGGAAAGGATCTCTGTGTGTATTGAGAATTGTGAATAAAAAGGCCTCAAGCTTCTTACGTTTTTGTCCTGGTCCTTGCACTAATCCTCCCCCTGAGGCTGGAGAGCCAGACTCCCCCTGCAGTGGCTGAGTCTGCAGGTTTGAGCTGTGCCTGCAGGACAGGGCTGGAAGGGGTGTGGACGCTGAAGTCTGGGTGTTTGCCGGGGGGGGGGGGGGGGGGGGCGCGCAGAAAAGCCGTGCCTTGTGCAGGTGGGGCTCAGCACATGTGTGTCGGATTGACTCGAGGCTCCGTCTTGTGACCAAGTTGTGAGGGGTTGGGGTTAGGACCAGGGCTTGGCCAGCACTAAGCAATGCAGGGTTTAGAATGGAAAGATTTCAGCTAATCCCTCTTAGAAAGCAGAAAAGGATCGGCCCTCAGGCTGGGGGCAAGCTGAAAGAGGATTGGCTGTAAGATGGAGGCGGATTAGCAGTTCTCTGAAAGCAGGGTTTGTGGGGTGTTTACTGGGTGCCAGTCTCAGTGGTAAGTGCTTTACACACGTTGTTCTCTTTATCCTTAGGATGGCCCTATGAGGTAGGCACTGTTCTCCCCATTTCCTAGGTAAGGACGTTGAGGCCCAGGGAAGTTAGGTGGTGGCAGTGAAAGGTTTGGCCTGGCACTTTGCAGACCAAAGCTGAGTATGAGCTGGGTCTTCCGGATGGAGGCCTGGGGCAGTGAACAGAGGAGGAGAGACCCTGCCTCAGAGTTGAGGTTAGGTTGCAGCCACATTGTCACTGCCCCCTGCCTGTGCAGCTCACGGAGGCCTTGGTCTGGTCCAGAGGAGATTCTTCCTGACTCTGGAACTTCCCCTAGTGTGGGAAAGCCCCGGCAGTTCGTACAGGAGACCATGTTCACTTTAAAAAGCATCAGAGTGGCTTCAGCAGCCTGGTGGTCCATAGGAACAGGAAAGATGTTGGAGGAGTGGAAAATAGGGCCTTGGAACTAAAGGGGACAGCAGTGATCGTGCAGGCCCAGGGGAGAGACAGCTGGTGCTGTGCCTACGCGCTAAAGGATGGTGTGTGTCATGGGTGGTAGCTGACGGGGAAGCCTGTCAGAGATCATCCCGGTCAGCCCTGCTGGGAGCGCCACCACATCCGTTTGAAGATCCGTGTTCCCCCCGGCATTAGAGGATGGATCCAGAGGGCCTTCCTCAAAGCAGGAGCAGCCTGTGTTAGCCAGGGACAGTCTGGTGGCAGTAAGGAACAGGCCCTACTGTGGCCAACCCCACACGTGGCCCTGCTCTCCCATCAGTGCCAGCCAGGCTGGAGTGAGTTGCCCCAGGGGCATTGCCTCTAGGCCTTTCTGTGCCGCTTTCCTTTGCACAATGGCCATGATAGTGACCTCTGCCTTTTAGGGCTGCCGGGAGGGGTCCATGAGCTCACCTACTCCAGGCGGGGAGCACGGTGCCTGCACACGGTAAATGTTCCGTAAACACCAGTCTGTCATTACCATCCTGGCAATGTTAAGAAGACGACTTTGTTCTAGATGGCCCAGATGGCTTAGAGCCGTGGTGGGTGGTGGTGGTGGTGGTTTTTTAAATCAGAGAATAATCTTAGATGATTATTCAGGAAAGAATCTGAGGCCAGCCTATAGTTTGAAAAAGCAGAGTCAATATTTTATTTTGGGAAAAGGAAAACAATGCCTAGTGCTGATAGAATAGTCTGTAGCAGGGGTAGTGTCCGTGGCATAGGACCCTGGGGCTTGGGAGACACAGCTTTCACCATCCAGGGTCTGGATCTTCACAGAACGGAAGCCAGGGGGCCACCTCCTTGTCCACTTTGAGTACGAGTGAGGGCCTCAGCGAGAGCAGGCCAGGGATAGACAACTGTCAAATGCAGGTACTGCTGGGAAGACGGAGCCATGGAGGCATTTACCAGGATCGGACTGTGTCTTACAGATGGCTGGGGCCCACAGCATGGAGAGGACCGAATGTGAGGTGGCCTGGAGGGCAGACTGTCCATCATAGAGTTGGATTCCTGGCTGATTATTGTTTTTTATTTATTTTTATTTTTTATTTTTTATTTTTTTTTAATTTTTAATGTTTTTTTATTTACTTTTGATACAGATAGAGACAGAGCATGCAAGGGGGAGGGTCAGAGAGAGAGGGAGATACAGAATCGGAAGCAGGCTCCAGGCTCTGAGCTAGCTGTCAGCACAGAGCCCGACGTGGGGCTCGAACCCACGAACGTGAGATCTGACCTGAGCCGAAGCCGGAGGCTTAACCGACTGAGCCACCCAGGCGCCCCTGTTTTTTATTTATTTTTAATGTTTATTTTTGAGAAGCATGAGCGGGGGAGGAACAGAGAGAGGAGGACAGAGGAACCATAGCAGGCTCCACGCTGACAGCAGTGAGCCTGATGTGTGACTCAGACTCATGAACCACGAGATCATGACCTGAGTCATAGTCGGACACTCAGCCAACTGAGCCACCCAGGTGCTCCTGGATGCGTGGTTTAAAAGAGGTCCCCAGTTTGTTCTCGGGCATCCATTGGAAGGGACAGTAGCCAGGTGCTACTCCTGCTCTGGTGCCCCATGGGACAGACCTGGGACAGACCTAGGGCAGACAGACAGCTCCCACAGTTGAGGCAGGACACTTTTTTACTAGATCTCACATCCCTGGCTCTGCCCACTAATTGCCAGGAGCACTCCCCAGAGCATCCCTTCCATCCCGTTTGCTTTTATGTGTCTTTTGGGGAGTTTTCTGCTGAGAACTGCTGAGCTGGCTTCTCTTCTGGTCAGTTCAGGTCCTCAAACTCTTTCTGTCCAGAAATTGGAGGTTTCACGGCTGTACCTTGGACTTTTGGTGTTAGCATTGAGTGCCGGAACCCTCCTTCACATTGCCTACTTTCCCATCCGGTCCCTGCTCGTGGCCTGTCTACTGGCACTTGGCTCATGTCTCCCAGTGCCCCTAACTGGAGAACCCCTAGAGAACAATGGTAGAGCCTGGCTGCCCCCCTGCCCCAGGGAAGCCCTGCATTTCATTCTCTACCCGCTAGTTATGAACTTCACTGCCAGTGGCCTGATTCTTTAAGTTTGGGTGCTGGGGCGCAAGGTCTGGCCTTGACCCCTTAGCCCTTCAGGTAGAATCATGCCCAGAGTCGTTAATAAGGCAGCCTGGCAGGAGAAGCCTGGAGAAAACCAGAGATCAGTACAGAAAGGAAGGGATATTTATTGATTCAGTAGTTGTCTTTTTAAAATTTTTTATTTTTGGCAATAAAGAGCACAACATTAAAAAAAAAAAAACCTGGCTTGAGGTGAGGCTTCTGTCCTCTTTTTGTGGTTGGGTAGGGATGGGGAGCAGTCTCCCGTGAGCCCTGGCAGACTTTGAACTGGCCCTGGCTTCTGGGGGTCTTCAGAATTTTAGTCATTTATCACCCGGCCCTCAGAGCTGCAGCCAAACAAAGGTCCATTTTCATTTTCTTACCTCCATGGAACCTTCAAGGCACCCCTTTTGAGAGGCCGTGACTCTAGCATCTACTCTACAGCCGGCTCAGATCATGAGCACACCTACGTTTACTGAGTACTGTCCAGGCAACATGCCGAACACATCTTCCTTAAACCTCATGACAATCCTAGAAGCTAGGCTCCATTATTAACTCCCTTTAACCGATGAGTACAGTGGAGGCCTGGAGAGGTCCAGCAACCTGCACAAGGTCGACGAGCTAGTCAGCCATGGAGCCAGGGAACTGACCACAGGGGCTTGAGAATGACTCATCAGAGACACTTGGGGTGAAGTAACAGCCCTGGCTCTCACTCTCCCCTCTGGTCTGCCTTGCCCTCCCTGGCTCCAGGATCTTCTGAGCCACTACTGAGCTAACCGGAGGGGCCTGCCCATCCCTAGCCCCAGCTAGGGGCTCAGCCTCCAGGGGAACAGAGGCAGCCTTGTGGTGGGAGCTTCCCCCCACAACTGCCAGCACCGCTCTCCCTTGGTTGGGTCTGTTTCAACACCCAGAGCAGCACATTCCATTCTCTAGCACAGCTGGGGGCTGGGGATTCCGGATTCCTCTGGCCTCCCGCTTTCTTCAGGGCCCCGGCAGAGCCTGCTGTCTGGGCCGGGACACTGGGTCCCAGCCACACACATTCCAGCAGCAACCACCCCCTACGTTGGATTTCCCAAGGAGTGAACTTTAGCCAGGATTACAGCCGACTAAACAGTTGTGGGATGTGAGCTTCCTTTGTGGGGCTCAAGAGGCTAGATGCTGCTGGGGGTGAGAGGGGAGGAGGGGTCGGGGGTGGGCTGCTCTGGGAGTTGGGAGAAAAGCCACAGTCTGAGGCCGGCCCCTCTGCTGCTGTCAGGGCCCCTGGAGTGAGATATGAGCAGGGCTCCCAGAAATCCTGTGAGGCAGGGTGGCGGAGGCATCGCTGTCTGTACTGCGCCCCCACTTGGCTTTGCCCCCTGCAGGCAGTAGCATAGTGGTTAAGGGCTTGGGGTCAAATCCTAGTGCCACCTCTAAGTGCAAGCTGTGTGTCCTTCAGTAAGTTTATTAACCTCTCTGAACCTCAGCCTCCTCATCATTAAAATAGGGATAATAATAGTACCTACCTCAAAGGGCTGTTGGCAGCATTACATTCATTTAGAATATGAAAGGGCCTGCCACCCAGCACAGGCTTGACATTTTTGATTGCTAGTGTCATGTCTTTTCCCCTCTATTGGCTTCCATCGCACCTGGGTGTATGTTTTCTAGAGCAAAATCTCAAGTGTAGGTTCTGTCCTCCTGAAAGCAGCAACTCTGGGATTTAGATAAGATGTTCCCATCTTTTCCCTGCCTTCCTGCCAGTAGCATTTCTTAGTTAACCAATCAGGAATGTAATGATTATGTGCAGGCTCTGTGCTAGCTAGGTCAAGGCCTTTGGTTTGTAGAAATATTAATGACCATTTAATGAACATCTAAATGCTAGGCACTGCCTGGTTCCAGGAGCTTTTCATGTATTTCCCAATTTGACATTCAGCCACCCTGTGAAACAGACATTATCACTCCTTTTTATAGTTGTGGGCTATGTTCCCAGTGTCGCATGGTAACTAAGTCACAGGATTGGAACCCAGAACTGGGCTCTCCTCCCTCTTTTCACCTGATCCTGAGTGTTCAGCAGCCCGCCCCAAATCCTTCCTGTTCTTTATTGGAAATTTGAGTTTGCACCCAACTGAAACACTTGACTTCCTCCACTCCCTTGCAACTAGGGGTGGTCACATGACTTTGTTTTGGCCAATAAGCTAAATAGTGGAAATCTACCAGGTGGGACTTGTTGGGAAACTACTGTTTTCCTGATCAAAAGGGCCGGGGGTAGCTGACAGGCTGCTTTTGCATGCAGCCCTTCCCTGCCACCTGGAATGTGGTTGAGAAGTGGGGAGGAGGAGGCGTCATTTGTAACCACAGGAACAGAAGCCCCCCCCTCCCCCCACCCCAGGGCAGGAAGACCGAATGAGTCAGGGACATGGGCCTCCCACCAGCCCGACTCTAGACCTCTTCTGTGGAGAAGCCCCACTGTTTCTTGGGGTTTCTGTCAGATGCAGCCGTTCACTGACAGCCCAGATGCTTGCCGGGCAGCACCAGCTGTCTGTCCCCAGGCCGGCCAGGAGGGAGCATGTTGTGACTGAAGGAAGTGAAGGGTGGGCTCAGGCCTTGCAGGGCCTTTCCTGGTCTTTGGAAGGAGTCTTCTTGGTCCCATGGCAGAGACTGCCGGAGGGTCTTGCAGCAGATGGCGGGAGCAGAGCCAGGCTTGACCCCTGTGTCGGGGGTGGGAGATGGGTTTTTTCTGGGGCTCCCCAAGATGGGCTAAGGGAGCCTCTCCCTGCCTGCTCCATCTCACTGGCTGCCAGCACCTGACACAGGTCACTATTGTGCTCCAGCCAGAAGCAGCTTTGAGTCCTGTCTGTTCAGTGGAAAAATAATCCCTGGGCCTGGTTGACCATAGAAGTGTCCGTAAATATTTGGTCGGGGTAGGAGTTTGGGAGACAAGGGGCAGATTCAGGGAGTTGGAGGGCCGGGCAGGCTTCGGGTGAGGGTGGGTGGCAGTGGCTTCCTCAGGGCTGAGGAGGAACAAGCAGGCCTCTGCTCCTGACCTGTGGTGAGGCCACCTGACTGCCCGGGGAGGTGATTTACGGGCAGGCGGTCAGACCACCTGTTAACTCACACTGGCCCCACAGCAGAGTTTGGGCCCTTTGGCCTTCCTCATTTGTCTGTGGCAGCCTGCTTCTCTGAGGGCCCTGGAAGCCAAAGCTCTCCTCACCAGAGGATGCAGCTCCATTGTCCTGGAGGAGCAGGAAGCCTGGACTGGACTTCGCAGCTGTACTGCTGCTGGTGAGGAAAGCTGCTCTGGGTGTCCCCAGCCCCCTGCCCTGGGGACCTCTGCCTTGTCCCTCAGCTTTCCTGACAGACCCCCAGGGATTCTTTCCTCACACCACCCTTCCCTGAGTAGCAGGAGCCTGTTGCCTCCATTTTCAGCCTTCTCCCCTCCCTGGCCCGTTCAGCTGAAGGTAGCAGCGTGCATCTGCTCTGAGCTCCTGAAGAAACCCCTTGGGTGTTGAGCCCCTCCCTGCCTGCATTCGGGACCAAGGTCCGCCAAGCCTGGGCTCACCTCAGCCCCTCACCCTCCTCCTGCCGCAGTGGCTGGCTTATCTAGATCAAGGTTTTCAACACAGGCCGCATACCACCCCAGGGAGCATCTAGAGATTCAGATTTCTGAGCACTCTCCAGAGAATCGGAGTTAATTGCATAGAGTGGGGCCCAGTATTTTGCACAAGCTCTCTAGATGATATGAAGGTTTATGTGTTGAAATGCAGATTCTGACATAGCAGGCCTAGGGTCCCCCTTGTGTTTCGAACCAGCTCCCAGGGGATCTGATCCTCTGGTCCCTGCAGCACGAATCTACACCCTTATCCCTACAGTTCAGGACCAGTGCCCGGTGTGTGGGGGGGTGTCTGAGAGCCGAAGGGTAGGAGTGACATGTTTAGGCCCTGGCTCTTCGGAGTAGTTTTCTGTGCTCCAGGTGCCTTGGGATCTGAGGCGCGGGCCTTGTCGGGGAGTGTTGCAGGATCGTGAGAGCCTTTTGACCATGGGAGAAGGCTGGGGACCCTGGCATCTCCCTCTTCATGAAATAAAAGGAGGGCCATCTCCATCCCTCACTTAGGGATGGGGATGAGAAGGGTGACCCTTGTTCTGTGCTCTCAAGGGATCCTACAGGAACATGAGCCTTGCTCTTAGGCATTCCAAGTATGCCTGTGTAGACAGGCCGTGGGTTATGACAAGGCTTCTTTCTAAAAGTCCCTTCTGAACCTCCCTGTCTCCACTTCTGGGGACCAGCCAACAAAGAAATAACCTAGTCAAAACCAATTGTTGTTTTCTTTGATTTAATTAAAAACTTAAAAAAAAAAACCCTAAAAACCAAACCTTGCCTGCGTCTAGTCTAGTACCTATGGGCTAGCTGCTTAGCAATAATTTACTCATCATCAGGGTAAAGGGACATGCAGCGGCTGAGGGATGAAGCCCCAAAAGCAGCCTGTGGGAGGGGATCTGGGCTGGGCTTCTCCAGTCAAGGGGGAATGGAGAGAGGAAGAGATGTGGAAGGTCAGAACTGTGGCTGGAAGGTGCTGAGGCCCTAATGCCCCTCCTCTGGGGGGGGACTGTGATGACATGGGGGTGGGGTGGGGGCGGGAACTGGCCCGCAGGTAGCTCAGCCTATCAGTAAGTAAGACTTTCCTCTCCAAGGCGAGGCCTCCCCACCAGCAGAAGAGAGCTGACAGCATGGTCTATTCTGGAAACCATGTCGCCAGGCTGCTCAGAACCCCTCCATGCTTCCCTTGCTCTCTCCTCCCTCCACCTACTTTCTGAACCCTTGGGCTGGGCTTTCCAATGAGAAAGCCCTGCTCCTACGAGAAGTGCCCAGGGATCCCAGAGCCCCTCAGTCAAGGACAGCTTGGGTTCCATGCCCATTGCTCAGGGCCAGTGCTGGTAGCAGCTCTGCAGGGAATGGCTCTCTGTCAGGGGCTCTGTCAGCCTGAGAATAGAGGTGAGGCCAGATGGGGAGGAAACGCGAGAATGCCCCAGGGGTGGGACAGAGGGCAAGGCACAGCTGGCTGGGTGGGGCAGGGAGGAGCATCCTTCAGTGGGGTTCAGCAGCCCCATAGAAGAAGGGGTAGTAGAGGGAGCAGGGGTAGGAGAACATGAACTTGACCGCGAACTTCATCTCTTTATTCTTCTTGTCCCAGCGGTAGACGGCCATGAGCAGAAGCTGTCCATCCACCTTGCGGCCCATGACCAGGAAGCTGCCGGCCAGGCTGTCCAGCTGTGGGCAGGGGCAGCTAGCGCTGTTCTTCATGTGCAGCACCAGCCTCTTGGTGTCCTTGCGCTTCAGCGGGCCTGGCTTGAGCAGCTTCTTTTTTTTCTGGGCTCCAATCAGCTTCCGGTCCCCATTCTCAATCTTGATCTCCTTGATGCGCATTTTAACCACTATGTGTGGGGTGGGTAGACAGAGACCCGGGTGAAAATGGGCAGGTTTGCTCCGAATGCTAGTGGCCTCAGCTGGTGCTCGTGCCTTAAGTTCCAAGCCCGGGTCTTGGGAAGGTGGGCTTATATGGGTACATTTTTGAAGCTCATATCATGTGCTAGACTTTCACCAACATTATCATGTTTCAGCCTTGAGATATGGGGGGCAGATGAGGTTAACCCCAGAGCCCTGCCTTTCCATGACATCAAGTGCAGGATGGAGAGCTCCTGGTGGGGAGTGGAGTAGGGTATTAGGCTCCCCAGGAAATACTGCAGGTGGAGCTGCCCAACTGGAAGGGGAGGCTTGTGTGGGAGGGTGGGTGGGGGTCCTTGTGACAGAGGGAGGCTGGACTTCATGATACCTGGGGATGCTTCCAAATGGGATATCTGCCTCTGTGTGTGTGTGTGTGTGTGTGTGTGTGTGTGTGTGTGTGTGTTTGGAGCAATGGTGGGCTGATAAATGTTTGACAGCTGGCCCTAGGGAGGGGGCCCACCCTGTAGCATGTGCTGGTTTCCATGGGGTAAATCCCCTCACCATGACCCACCACATCACAGAGCTCCGGACTGAGAAGTGTGCACACGACCAGCTCGTGCTGGTGCAAACACCACTATAATCTGTGTGACTATAGAATGGGTGCGAGTGTGATGTGTGGTGCTGTGTATTTTATGCATGAGTGTATTTCTTTGGTGTGTCTAGAGTGTGAATGTAGGGGTGAGGGTGGGGGAGGTGGATGGTGGCCAGGGTGCCCACTCAGGATGGCCACAGAGAGCTTTATACAGCTGGGATTGGGAGCCTGGAGCTTGGGGGGAGGGGGGTCCCTTAGGCGAGTCTCCCCTTTCTTTGGGCATCTGGATCCCCATCCCTGTGAGCAGCTAGGGAGATGCCAGAGAATGACTCCACCCAGGGAAGGAAACTTTGTAAAATCTTTCTATCTCTTTCTCCCCCTACCCCCTCTCTTTCCCTCTTTCAGACACACACTTACCTTGCAACAGTAGTAATCTCTTTACAAACAGACTAACGACATAAAAGTCTTGCTAAAGTAAGGATTTCATTGCTATCTCTTTTTTACAGACAGGGAGGCTAAGACACAAAACAGGAGTCAACTTGGCAAAGGCCACATGCTGGGTCGTGTGGGCCTGACTAGACTTGGCTCACTGTCCCAGGAGTGGAGAGGCCCCAGGATGAAGCCGTGGGACCAGTGACTGCAGCTCGCCCAGCCAGAGGTGCATCGGGTGCCAGGCCGAGGTGCCCAGGGATGACGGTGCTGTCCCTCCATCCTGGGGCCCATCTCTCCCCCGGTCGCCACCATCCATCTCTGGGCTTAGCCTGCTTCTTCTAATGAGAATCCAGCCCCGGAGGCCCTTCTGCGGGCGGGTACTAAGGGAGGACTAGAGGAGCCCTGGCCAGGGATGGTTTCTGGGCCCATGGACCATGGCCTTGAGGGGCTTCTGAAGCCCCTGAGATAACTTGCAAAAAGAGCTGCATTTCTCTGGGGAGAGCGTTCATGGCCCTGATCAGATTCTAAGAGGAATCCATGATGCAGAAACTGTTAGTATTCGGTGTGATGGTTGTGGACCTGTGTGTTCATGTGGGTGCGTGTGTGTGTGTGTCAAGAAGAGGAACTGGGGGTGGCGGCCACGTGGGCTCCATACTCACCGAAGTCGCTGGAACACATCTGCTCCATGAGGCCGTCGGCACTGTGCTCCATTTCACACTGGGCACAGATCTTGGTCACTGTGAAGAGAGAAGCAGGGGTGGAGGCGAGGGAGGCTCACGAGGGGATCCGAGTTCAATAAACCGCTTCAGGTCCAGGCTAATGAGGAGCCCACGGATGAGCCACCTCCCCCGCCAAGTCTGCACTCTGTCATCAGAACTGGGATGACAATAACGAGGCTCACGGAGTGGTGGTGAGGTTCGAAAGGGAGGAGGCTGCACGGGGACAAAACTGTCCCAGTGGGCAAGACTGCCCCAGGGTCCTGGCAACTACAACTGCGACGTGTGCTGTCTTCTAAACCTCATTTTATCTAATCTTCACACCATGAAGTAGGTATTCTTACTATTCAAGACAAGAAAACTGAGGCCCAGGGTGGCCACCCAAGTCGCAAAACTATTGAGAACTGAGCGTAGGACTCAGGATTTGTGACTCCCAGGCTAGTGCTGTGGTAGGGGTGATCTGCAGGTCCTTCTAGTAACACAGGGCCCCAGGAAGCTGGGGAACAAGGGGCGCTGCCAGGGCAGGGACTGTGGTAAACCGAGGGGCACCACCCTCTAAGGCGGGCAGCTTAGCATTGCCAGAACTTCTGATCTTTCCAGGGAAGCCACAACTCTTAATTTTTATATGAAATAGTCTCAGTTTGATTGTTGGCCACCCACACACTTGGGGCTGCCTCTGGTTCTCAGGCCACCACACAGCACCTGACCTCTGTCCCATGTCTCTGCCTCCAGGTGGGTGCCCCATGACAGGGGAAGGCGGGCTTCAAAGAGGGCAGGACTGGGAGGGCAGGGCCAGGTTTAGTGGAAGGGAGTATCCTAAGCCCAGGATTTCCCTGCCTTACAGGCTGTTAAGGTTGGGGCTCTAAGAAAACCAGAAAAAGGAACCACACCAGGATCCCTGCTCGGGACTGTGCTGTGTCTACTTGAGTTGGCTCTCTCTCCCTGCTTCCTGGTCCCATTTCCAACCGGAGCACAGGGTGTTTCCCTTCACTCCAGCTCCCAGTCACAGGACCCCTATCTGACTTTCAGGAGGGGACAGTGGGGATGAGGCAAGCCCTGAGCCGATGGGTAGGGGACAGGAAAAGGGGGGAGTTCCAGCATCAGGGCCTCCTTAGACTCCTGAATGAACTGCCCAGACACAGTTCTGCTCATGCCGCTGTTTATTCCCGGGTCTGGTGCCCAGCCCAGGCTTACTCTGCTTGGGAGGAGTTTGGCATTTGGGGCGGGCCATGGGGGCCCACAGTGAAGGGAATCTGAGACCAGGGAGGGATTAGGGGTAATGGGACTGGGGGAGGTTGGGAGGTGGCACTTAGGATCTCAGGGGCTTCTGGAACCTGCGCTGGCTTCCTATATTACTTATGGGAAAAATCAAAGCTCTAAGTTAAGCATCTCTCCCAAGGGGTTCTTGTCAGTGGCAGACCCTGGCAATCTGCTCTTTCTTCCTGAATTGAGCTTAACCCAAAGGCCTCCAAACCTGGGGAATTGGGGAAGAGAGTGGGAGAATTTAGGGTTCCCAGGTGCAGAAAATGGGCTGTGGGGGGGATGGAAACCATAGCCCAGGAGGGTGCTTACCCGAGTCTTCCGCTAAACCCCTTCCCTCAGCCCTTCTCCCCTCCCGAGGTCCCAACACGGGATGGAGGTGATGCTTGTTTTGGTGCCCTGGGGTCCAGAGCTGTGGAGGAGGGAAACGGGCTTGGGCATTGTTTAGAGACCCTGGGCATTCTGGGGTGAAGAGAGGCCAAAGGGCGTTTATGGGGACGCCTAAGGATGGGGAGACAGCATTGGGGCTACTCAGGGACTCCAGAGGTTTAGGAAGGTGGGCGCTGCCAGGACGGAGCTGGGATGGGGAGAGCCCGCGAGCTTGTCCAGAGCCTGGGGAAGGCACTGCTCTGCCGGACTGTGGGAGGTGGGAAGGCTGGAAGGCTGTGGAGGACAGTTCCCGGGCACGCGGGGCAGAGCGAAGGCGGTGGGTGTGTGTGTGTGTGTGTGTGTGTGTGTGTGTGTGTGTGTGCGTGCGCGGGGCAGAGCGAAGGCGGTGTGTGTGTGTGTGTGTGTGTGTGTGTGTGTGTGTGTGTGTGTGTGTGTGGAGGGGGGCGGTGGCACCTCCGGGAGGCTAAGGTCCCAGCTCTCGGGCGCCCGGGGCTGCCGGAGCGCGAGGGGGCGAGGGCGGCGGCGGCGGCGCTACCTGGAGGCGCGGTGGCAGGCAGGTGTCCGAACTGCACAGCGATGCAGAGGTCGTTGTCCAGGGGGAACTTGTGGCAGTGCAGCATCTCGGGCCAGGGGAAGCCGTAGGCCTCCATGAGCGGCGCGCAGCCGGCGCGCACGGCCTCGCACAGCGAGCGGCACGGGTAGATGGGCCGGTCGAGGCAGACGGGCGCGAAGAGCGAGCACAAGAAGACCTGCGTGTCCGAGTGGCAGCGCTTGGCCAGCAGCGGCAGCCAGCTGCTCGCCTGCTGCTTCACCTCGGCCAGGCTCTCGTGCTCCAGCAGGTTGGGCAGCCGCATGCGCTTGTAGCCCACGGTGTGGCAGAGCGGCAGGTCGGCGGGGATGTCGAGGCACTGCGGCGGCTTGGAGTATGAGCGCCCGTGCAGCGGCTCGGCCTGCCAGCCGTAGTAGTCGTACTCCTCGCCGCGCGCCGGAGCCCCGTGGAGCGCCCCCAGCAGCAGCGCCAGCGCGGCCGCCCGCGCGCCCC
>NC_043701.1:156788795-156835074 GCF_006229205.1 Suricata suricatta
CCGAGTTCTCCGTCCTTCCTTCTTATCGCCCTCCGCCACAGCCTCTCCTGTTCCTTTTCTCACTCACTTCACTCGCTTATCTGTCCGTCTCGGCCTTTCCCCGCTCCGCTCTGTTTTCTCTTCCCTGACACCTCGGTTCTCCCTTCTCCTGGCAGGCGGCTCCTGGCTGCCCACACCCTCCTGCTCCCGGAGGGCAGTTCTTCACTCGTCCGACCTCGAGCTTTTGTTTGAACTCCGCCTGGTGCCGGCACTGTGCTCCCTGCTGGGGAATCCGAGATGGATCCGACCCAGGACCTCCCACCCCCAGGAACACCGTAGCCTAGTGGGGGCGCAGGTAATCATAACTGCCATTCAGGGAGCTCCAAGTGCCCTCGACACGGCGCAGCACTTCACAGCCATATCGCCTACTATTTCTATTGAGGGCTAACGCATATTGGATCCTTACTGTGTCTGTCCTAAGCACATCGCATAAGTTACCCCATTTAATTCTCACAGCAATGCTGTAACAAGGCGAGTGGGGACTGTTATTATCCCCACTTTACAGACAAAGGTATCCAGGCAAAGAAAAGTCTAGCAAGGGTAGGGGCCAGGACTTGAACCCCGGTGGTGTGGTTCCAGAGTCAGAGCCAGGCCACAACCAGGAGGTCTGGATTTGGAGTCTGCAGGCTTACTGACTGACGATAGGGCGCTTAAGGTGAACTAACTGGCCCTCAGTCATATAGCTAATAGGTAAAGGAGCAGGAATTTGAACCCAAGTTTGGGCCCCAAAGAGGCCAGGGCTTAAGTACTCTGCCTGAAGGTAAATTCCAACCCAGGGCAGGAAAGGCTGTGGGAGGAGGAAGGAATTAAGGATATCCAGGGCGGCATCAGAGAGGAGGCATTCAGGAACCCCATGTTTGTGCCTGGGCTTCCATGGCTTTCCTGTGGGAGGAGCCTTGGAGGGAGGCTTGAGGGTGGGGGAGCTTCTTCTGGAGAGCCTGACCTGGGACCTGATCTTTCCAGTCTTTGGTAGGAAGGTCCCCCAGGAATGTGTCTCGTGGGAGGGCTTGGGGAAGTCCGGGGCTTGAATCTGTGCTTGCCCCTTCCACTTTTGTCTTTATACCTCCTACCCCCATCCTCCCTAATGTTTCCAAGGCTCCTGTCTTCCCATGGATCTGCCCTTTCAGTGGTAGGTGAGGGGCCACTCTTCCTAACACACACACTTCAGCAGACACACACGAAGGACCTACTGTTTGCAAGGCTTGAGGTGTGGTGTACACACCACAGATAGGGATCCAGAAATGCAGAAGACATGTCCCTGCTTCATCTGATCTAGTTGTGAGAAAAAGACAAAAGGCAGGGCAGAGGGGATAGAAGGACATTCAGCAGATAGAGCCCAGGGTGGGAAATGATGGCTTTTGATGTCCAGGATGACCTAGTTGGGTTCAGGGGCAACAGGCTGAGGACCGGTGCTCCCCTTTCTTCCTCTCCCAACCCCAAACGTGAAGAGGTTGTGTGGATGACCTGCCAGAAGGTAAAGGACCACTCCTTGCCGGCCCAGGCAGCGGAGTGTAGTAATGGCACAAGAACCTGGACTTTGCAGACAAGAAGAAGCAGGTTGAAGTCCAAGTGCACTTTTGTTGAGTAACCATGGGCAACTTCGTAGCCGTTCTCACCATTCATTTTCTTGTTTGTAAATGGAACATTTGCAATAGTTATGGCGAAGGGCAAACAAAATGATACATGGAAAGAAAGCACCCTACATAATGCCGGCATCTAATAAGCACTAGGAATGTTAGATCTCTAAGAAATGTATGACTTTAGGGCAAGAATGTGATGTGTGGTCTGAAAGCTCCTTTGGTCTTGGCTCTGGTATGGGGCTCTGGGCAGCAGTGCTGTTCGTGTGCTCCAGTTCACTCTCATCCCCGATTCAGGCTGGGCGGGGCTTCTGCACTCCAGGGATGTGTGGTCCTAGGCACGGGCAGGGAGTGTTGGCAATCCCAGCTGATAAGGTGCAGTCCCTGGGCAGCTGGTCGCCTATGCTGTTCTTGTCCCAGTGCCTGGCCTGGACAGCGGGTTGTGTAGGAACTGTGCAAGGCCTAGAGACAGGTGCTTCTGTACCCCGCCAGCTCATGGGCTCCTAAAGGCAGAGGGGCCGCGGGGAGCCTCCTGGAAGGGGAGGATGGGCCGTCCTTACCTGACAACTCTGCCTTGTGGCCTCCCAAGGCGCCCTGATGTATGAGATTACGGAGGGAAGGCCTTTGCAGGAATGCAGCCCGGTGGGGTGGGGGGACTGTGTCATGGGACAGTCATTCAGGAAGATGCCCCTCAGCAGCCAGGTCAGTGGGTCACCCTGGCTCTGTGGCCCGGGCAGGGAAGAGGCTTCATTCCAGGGTTCAGGCAGCTGTGGGGCACACCTGGGGTGCTGGGCATCTGTGCATCTTGGAGCTTCTGCAGTCTGTCCAGGTGCACATTTCCCCGAGGTGACTGAAGGGACCATTCGTTCAAAAAAAAATGTGTATTTGTGATTTGTTGTGAGCAAAGGTCTATCTAGATACCTGTTAGATCAAACTCAATTATGTTATCAAACCCTACATATTTCTCCGTTTTTATTGCCTACTTCAGTGAGTCTCCAAGTGTGGTCAGGGTTCTCCTGAAGGTCCCCAAGTCCCTTTCAGGGAATCTATGGCTGTCAGAATTGAATGCAATTCAAAGATTCACTTTAAACAAGATAGACTAATGGGTCTTAAGGTAACAGGGTAAGGAAAGTTTATTGATATGGATTAGATTCTACAGCCAACATTTAGGGAACTGTCACATGACAGTGTTTCAGTAGAATCAAGGAAGAATATCTACAATATCTGAAAAGGCTGTTGAAATACTCTATTTTGCAGCTACATTTCTGTGTGAGCCCAAGTTTTCTTCATATGCTTCAAGCAAAACAACACATAACAACAGATTGAATGCAGAAGGAGGTATGAGAATCTAAATCTATTAAACCAGACATGAAAGAGATTTGCAAAAATTAAGACAGTGCCACTCCTTTCACCGTTTTTTTTTTTGGTTTTGTTTTGTGGAATATAATTATTTTTCACAGAATTTGTTATTTATGTTAACATACAGTGGGTTTATTTTTGTTATTTTAAATGAGCTAATAAAATTTCCCTCAGTTTTAATTTTAAACATGTAAATATTGGTAGGTATAATAGCATAAAAACAAAAGGTCTTTAATTTAATCGAAAAATCTCAATCACTTTTAAGACTATAAAGGGTTTCTAAGACCAAAAAGTTTAAGAACTGCTGGTTTACATATTCTCATCCTTCCTTGCTTCTTTCCTCCCTCCCTCCCTCCCTCCCTCCCTCCCTCCCTCCCTTCCTTCCTTCCTTCCTTCCTTCCTTCCTTCCTTCCTTCCTTCCTTCCTTCCTCTCTCTCTTTCTCTCTCTCTTTCATAATTCCTATACCCAGGGTGCGGCTGGAACTCAGCCAGGCACCCCATTCTATTAATTTCTGATAGAGGTGTATAAAATCTACTTTGTGGGTTTTCTATTTTTTTTCCTTTTTTTTGGAATAAATTTTGCTTTATATACTTTAAAGCTATGTTGTTAGGAGCATAAAGTTTCATGCTATTATATGTTCTGGTTGGATTACAATTTCCATCTGTATGAAATAGCCTTTTTCATTCCTTTTAATGCTTTGGTCTTGGAATAGTAATTTCATGAACCAACATTTAACTCGAGCCTACTGTGGGCGGGGCATATACATGAAATAGTCTCAGTGCCTGTCCATGTGGAGAACTTGGACACACAAAGGCAATGTAGTGTGGCAGGAAGAGTCTGAGCTTTGAGTCTGACTGGTGGTGAGTTCTGAGTAACTGATAGCTGTGTGTCCTTGGACATATATCTCTTGATCTTTGAACCTTAATTTCTTCATGTGTAGAGTGAGGGGAAGAAGATTTATTTACTGGGTGTTAGGGAAGACTTACTGAGGTGAGGGAGGAGAGGGGCACCCAGCAGAGTGCCTGGCATACGGTAGCTCTGTGATCAGCACTCTAATGGAGCCATGAGCGAGAGATCTGCCCCTCTCATGTCTCTGACAAGGCCCCCATGGCAGTGCGGAGTGCACCAAGCTTGGATTCGGAAGATTCAGTTGTGTATTTTCAACTCAATAGTAAGTCATCTCCCCCTCACGCCCTGAGTCTCAGTCTCCTCATCTGGGAAATGGGAGGATCACCTCTGCCTTACATTCTCCGTGGGGCTATCTTGATGATCAAATGAGATAATGAAGAGGAAGGGAGTTGAGATGATGACGGAGGTGAGGCTGACTTTGTCTTTGGCCCAAGGTGGGACCTCTTCTGTCCCAGTCTGTGAGGAGGTCCTGCTGGCGCAGGCTTGCCTGCCTCCCAAGAGGGCTGGGATGCCCAAAGCAATGAGACAGAGCTAGCAGGGACCCATTGCTGTTGTCCCCCAGCCTCTCCTCTCCTCCCATTGCCTAGAAGAGGAAACTAGAACTTGGCCTTCCTGGCTCCCAGCCCCATGCTCTTCCCACCACACCTATAACACTGTTTTACTTTCCATCATTTGTTGACTGCAAAGTCAATATCTGTCCCGGAGATCCCCAGCTCTGCCTATGCTCTGGGAAGCAGTTCAGAAAAGCCTGAACAGGATCTCTGGGTGCCTGCCAGCAGGGTGGTGGGGAGCCGCTTGTAGAGGGGCTGGAGGGCTCCCTGGCATTGAATCAAGTGGCCAGGGAGGCAAGTTGCAGTCCTTTCTTCTATGACCTTGGACACTGGCAGGCACACTGGTTGTCCTGGATCTCGGGGGAACAAAAGCAGAGGCCAAGCTTGTCTTGCACCTGGGGCATGTCTAGCTCTAAGAATGCCTGAAATGCAAAAGGAAGCATGCAGGTGGGCTTTGCAAATATTCTCAGGACAGGGCTGGGGATGGAGAGAAGGCTGCGTAATGTTCTTCTTTTCTCCCTGGGTCCCCAGCACACCTGGGATCCCCAGGGTCTGGCTAGAGAGGCAGCCAAATGTTTTGGTTAAGACCATGAACTCTGAAATGAGACTGGGTTCTAATTTCAGCAATGCTGCTTGACCTTGGGCAGGTTATTTCTGGGCCTTGGCCTTATCTATAAAAGAAGGATAATAACAACAATTCCTTTTTTGGAGTATTTAGAGGATTAGAACTCATTTAACAATTGCTTGCAACGGTGCAGACCAGAAGAGCTGTCTATGTAGCTGCTAGTTAATACTATTGCACATTGACATGACAATGGTCTTCAGAGGTTGTTACCAGATTATGTGGCTCCTTGCTCCTCAGTTTCTCTTAAATCCACTTGTGCTCTCCCTCCTCCCAACTGGTCTTTCCTCACTGCTCGGGGCTGCCCTCTGGTCTCATTGTTTTCCACGATGCAGGAGGGAACTGGTCACTTCACACTGCTAATCTGCTGGTCTCTCCCTAAAGCTCAGGACCCTTAGTTGCTCTGATTGCTTTTTAGCATAGACTTCTTCCCAAGACTCTTGGTGGAAGGACGCGGCAGAAGAAGGGAGTCCTTGGAGCCAGCCAGGCTCAGCCTGGAGCCAGCTTCCGGTAAGCCATTTTGCTTTCTGTTGGAATTCTTGGGTGGCCCAGGGAAGATCAGGAAGGCTATAGGGTGACAGTGGACCCAGCAGAGTACATTGAGAAGTATTTCATGCTTGCTGAGGGATAGGGGAGTGATGGACAAGCCACTTACACTCATGTCAACTTCCCTCCCTCCCTCTTTCCTGGTTCTCTCTTTAACACCTGTTTAGGGCATGCCTGGTATTATGCTTATGCTCTGTGCTTTCCCGTACTTTATCTCATTTAGTTATGCACTGTGAAGTAGGTTTTATTATACCCATTTAATGTGAGAAAACTGAGGACCCTAGGGGCAAAATAGAGACTCCCATGGGAGTCAAGTAACTAAAGTTACCAGTAGGTTTGACCTTGCTTGGCCAGGCCACTGCCCTTGGGGAGCTCAAGATCTAGAGGGGCAGCCAGGCAATGAACAAATACATGAACAGTTTATAGTCACAACTCCAGTTGACATCCTGGTTGGGATTCAGAGAGATGGCCCAAAGCCTCCTCTTTGTGGAAAAGAGAATGAGAACTGGACACAGAGTCCAAGGCACCTGTTACTAGGCTTTTGCCTCTACCATTTATGGACTGTGGGAATCAAGTGGGACACAACTCCTTGTGTTTTAGTTTCCCTATCTGCAAACAAGGACTTTCTACTGCAGGTGCGTGGTAAGGTTAAATGAGAAATACCCGCAGAAGCTTCAAACTGTGCCAGGGTGCAAGTGGTCAGAGTTCATGCGATCACAGGGCAGCCTGTGCACGGCCCCCATCTCTCGGCTCCAGCCGTGGCTATCGGGCCCTCAGCACCCCAGGTTTAGAAAATGTTTCAGTTGAAATCTGTTTGCTATTCCCGTGGTTCCTGACCATCAGGGTCTGTGAAGGCACTACTAAAGGTTCCTAAACTGTTCTCCATGTTTCCCCAAATCAACACAGAATGGTTCATTTGCCCGTAAATAAAACAACAGATTGCTTTGCTTTGGGCTGGAATTACACGCTCTCAGGACGGAACTCCTCTCTTGCTGAATAGGGGTAGATTGGCAGTTCATGCATCTTTGATTAATTTAAAAAACAGAGACTGGGTGAGGGAAGTGAGTGGCCTAGCTGGGGTCAGAGGGGCCCCAGAGGCCTTTGTGCTCAGGGTGTAGGGGGAGGAGGTCAGGAAGCCCCCAGGAGGTGCTGGAGGGCAGGACTGCAGAGGGGAAACCCAGGGCAGGAGTGGTAGGGGTGGGGGCCAGCTGTTGGGGGAACCCTGGGCAAACAATGGGCTCATTAAGGAGAGGGTGTTGGTGGGGAGGAGCCCAGCAGGGGCCAGTGAATCTCTAATCGCCTACTCTAGCCAATGGAGCAATTGTCCTCTGTTGGGAGGGAGCTGGGGCCTGGGCCTGAGAACTGCTGGGCACTTGCCCTGAGGGCCACTGTGGTGGTCCCAGCCTCTCTGCCCGATTCAGAAGGGCTCCTCTGTGCTCAGTGCTCAGAGGTCAGGCTACCTGGTCCTCTTCTTCCAGCTGGTGGTTCAGGTTGTGGGTGCTCATCCAAGGCTCTCTGAAAAAGGGCCCCTACTTCCCTCCTGCCCACTTCTGGGAAACTGAGGCCCTGACTGGGTTGGTCTGAGGTTCAGCCCACGTTTTGTGGCTGTCCTGTCCTCCACGTGCCTGCTGAGCTGTGGCCTTGGGCTGGTTGCTTGACTTCTCAGGTCTCCATGGTTTCACATAAAGCTAAGGAGCATTAGGCTCAAAGTACTTCTCAGCTGCATGGAGAGCCTGCCGCATCCTGCCTGGGCTTGGTCATCATGGAGGCCAGGGCTGATGTTATCATTTAAATGGGGCAGGGACCAGGGACGCCTAATTCCTGTGGTGGCCAGCGCAGCCCTTCATGACCAAGAGTTGTCCTGCCCCGCAGGCTGATAGAGACTCTGTTGAGAACCGCTCATAAATCAATGCTTTTCATCATTGGTGTTTTCAAAGTGAGGCAACTCTGTTTTCAAACGATGTGGCTCATGGGAATTCAGAGGATAAACCAGATGAGGGGAAGTGTGGTTAGGGCTGGGGCGGGACCAGCAGCCTCCCCACGGAGCATTCCGAGACCCCACAGTGCCCCCTGTCCATTGTGAACTCTCTCCAGCACCTCGTGCCGCCCGCTGGGCCTGATCTGGCTGGTCTGGGTGTTCTGACTGGCTGGTGGGCATCTATTCTCAGCCGTTGGACATCTGCTAAGACTGGGCTGTGTCTGCACTCTGCCCGTCGTTACACCTCCCCTCTGCATAGGCACCATGGATTGTTTGGTTTTGCTTAATTGATAGAGGTACGACGGGCGGGCAGATGAGGTTTGGGGTTAACTTCCCAAGGTTGTGAATTGTCCTTGGCCTCCTTGGTCTTTCTGGACTAGACCGGCTGAGTTGAGCCATCGCAGGGCATACCCCACAGCCGGGAGAGGAGAGAGGTTCCCAAATTTGCAGTGTGAAGCAATCACCTTGGAAGCTGGTTAAAATCCATGTTCAGATTGCTGCTGAGTCACCTACAGATTTCAGTTCAACACATATCACCCCAGGTGGTTCTTTCTTTTTAAAGTTTATTTTTATTTGTTTTGAGAGATAGAGATAGAGGGCAAGCAGGGAGGGGCAGAGAGAGAGGGAGACAGAATTCCAAGCAGGCTTTGTGCTGTCAGCACAGAGCCCGATGTGGGGCTCAAACCCACCAACCATGAGATCATGACCTGAGCCGAAGTCAAGAGTTGGATGCTTAACGACTGGGCCACCCCAGGTGGTTCTGAGGCAGTGGCCTGGGGACCAGGATGAGAAACACTGGCCTCAGAGAGAACTCTCGGGGGGGAACATGCCTGCTCCCCTCTTCTACCCCTCCCCTCTTCTACCCCTCCCCCTGCTTGTTGCAGCTGCACTCCAAGGCTCATGGGCCCTCTTGAGGCTGAAATGTAAGAAGTCTCCCTTCTGGAAGCTTCATACCACCTGCCTCCTCTGCCTGGGGATGGGCTTGGTTGGGTTCCTGTCCACCTTACCTTCTCCAGCATCCAGCTCCGGGCTCTGCCGCTCTGATTAATAACGGCATCGGCAGACAGTTCCACATCCAGCACTGTGCTCAGTGCTTTATCATCTCATTTAAACCTCTCAGTGATGCCAAGAGGCAGATGTTCCTATCACTGCTGTTTACAGATGAGAAATCAAAGGTGACTGAGGAACTTGCCTGAGGTCCCACAACTGGGAATCTTCCAGATGCATGGGACTCCACCACACACATTCCAGTACAGAATGGGCAGCCAGCCTGTCCCTCCATCTGGGATTTCATAATCACCCTTCAGTGAGTCTGGCATGGTGTTATTGTTAGTATTATTATCAGCAATGACTTGGTCTCAAGACTTTCCGGAGGTTTGTGCTTAAGGGGAGATCCTCATGAGAACAGTAGTAGAGGGCAGCTGGGGTCCTGGTGGGGATAGTTGGTCTTTACTGGTGTCTGGGAGTCACGTCTCTTATCTTGCTTCATCCTCACAGCAGCTGAGGGAGACACACGCAATCAGTCCCCCATTTCACTGATGAGTAAACTGAGGCCCAGAGAGCTTAGGCAACTTCGTGAAGGTCACAGAGGCAGTAAAGTGACGGAGCTGGAATTGAACAGAGCTCTGACTCTCCCTACATTCCTGGTTTTCCGCTGCCCCAGGAGTCCATACTGTGCCACGGTCAGGAAAACTTTCAGGCCTCTTTAGCCTGAGATGTGCCCCTCCCCAGCCCACCAAGGGGATTCTGAAGACAGCTCAGTGTCCACTAGAGACAGAGGTCTGTGCCCTCTTGACCGAGTTCTGTGGCCAGGCAACTTGGGGTCAGGGAAAGGTGCATTCTTTCCCTCCACTCACATTACCCAGCCTTTGGCTTCCTGGAATTTTTGTTAAAATTCCAAATCACTTGGCAATAAGTCAGTCCTCTTCTCCACAGTTTTTACAAACAGGAACCAGACACCCTTCATCTTCCAGACTGCACACTTTCACACCCTTTCCCGTTTGAAACTGGTGCCAGGGCCCCTTCAGGAGAAAGCAGATAGAGAGGAAACTGAGGCCACCGTGTGAGCAGGGCGGTGGGATGGCCAGACTGGAGTTGTTGCTTCCTGGGCCCAGCTCTGAGGGGGGCAGAAAACATTCCAGACCGGAAGCCCGAAGACCCCAGAGCAAGTGCCTGGCCTGTCACTTCCTGTGCAACTGTGGGGTCACACATCCCTTCTCTGGGTTTCCCCATCTCTTAAAGAAAAATAACAATGCCACCCTTGTAAGAGGATCAGAGAAGAGTGAAGAGGTCTTATCACCTTGATTTGATTCCCTGAAGGTCAAGTTTGTTGAAAAAAACAGCAGTGACGGAAATGTTCTGGATCTGGGCTCTCCAGCTTGGTAGCCACCAGCCACATGTGGCCACTGGGCACTTGGAATGTGGATAGTGCTACCGAGGCACTGAGTGTTTAATTTAATTTAACATTTTTGGTGCGACAAACTTCACATAACATGAAGTCAGCCATTTTGCTAATGTGAACAATTCAGCGGCACATACTGCACATTCGCAGCGTTCTGCAGCCGCGCTGCTGGTTCTAAAGCATCTTCTTCTCTCGGAAAGGAGACGCTGTTCACATGAAGCAGTTTCTCTCCGTTCCCCCTGCCGCAGCCCCTGGAAACCACCAAGCTACTCTGTCTTCTCTGTCTCCGTGGATCTGCCTTCTCTGGCCGTTTCAGATAAATGCAGTCATACAGTGTGTGCCCTTTTGCGCTGGCTTGTATCACGTGTCAGCGCCGTGGGCCTTTCTAATGGCTGGAGAATATTAATTTTAGTTAATCTAAATTGAAATAGCTACGTGTGGCTGGCGGCTACTGCCCTGGACAACCAGGAAACCTCTCGAATCCTTCTGGGCAAGTGGGGAGACAGAACCTCCAAGAGTCTGCTTGTACCTGAGGGGAGCCCTGGGGAGCGTAGAAGGAGCTGGAGGGTGCACAGGCTGGGACAGATGCCCCAGACTCCCCAGAGGAACTCAAAGCTGTGGCCAGTGACCAACATGCTCTGTTAACTCATTCCATTCTTGCAGCCCCCTTGATGGAGCTCTGTCTTTCCATCATGCCCATTTCACAGAGGGGAAGACAGAGGCTCAGAGTGATTAAGTCACTTGCCCAAGGTCACACAACTGCCAAGTGGGGAAAGTTGGGTCTATGAACCCAGGACTGGTTCCTTTCTAGGCTGATAATCTTCACCACGAGAGTGTCCAGCCTTTTTACTCTGATCCTGGGGGCGGCCCAGATGAAGGCAGATCCAGGACTCCAGCTGCACCCACACAGCTCGAAGCAGGGCTTTCTAGCACCATCCCATGTCAGCCTTTCTGAGCTAAGAACTGCCTCTTTGAGAGTCAGGAAGGAGGGGCTGATGGGACACCTCAGAACAGAGTTGGGGAGTAGACCCCATCAATTCCCCATTGTTCATGCATGAGTAGCCTGACCAGTCGGGGCTCCCAGTGCCCTCTTTGGGCCCCCCACTATTAATTGATTTGGGAAAGAGACTCTGTTAATTGCAGACCCAGAGTAAACAGGGCTGGGATAAATGGGGCTGATAGTAGATAGCTCTCCATGGCTGTGCTGCCCTTTGCCCTTTGGGAAGGGGCAGTGGGAAGAGGCAGACAGGCAGGGGGAAGGAGTGGTCCTAAGAATGTCTTTGCAGTGGGGGAGGGAAGACTGACTTCCTGGGGCCCCTGAGAGTCCGTCTGTGTGTCCTGGAAATGAAGTCCTCTGCTGGGCTTTGTTTGCAGTACCCTGTCGAAGCAATGGGGGATGGGGTCCAGTGAGACTCTGAGATACATCTCCCTTCATCCCTCCCCTCATCCATCTGTCCATTCACCCCTCTGTCCATCTATCTATCCATCTCTTCATCCCTCCCTCCATCCTTCTTCCTTTCTTCATATTTGTCTGCACTCCCCTTTTATCCAGCTGCTTTTCTTCCCCCTTTTTCATTCCATTCATCCATTCTCCCCTTACTCTGTCTATCCATCTGAAAGTCCCCCCTCCACCCCACCCCTCCTCATCTTCATATCCCTCCTCCTTGCTGCACAGTGACCATGCACTTCTTGAGAAAGCTAGGGAAGAGGTAAGTGCTAGTCCTCTTAGCCTCTGGACCCCTGCATGGTTTTGGTGGAGTTAACTGCCTGACTTTAGATGTGCTCAAGGTTGGATGGAGTCTCTCTATCCCTTGGGGAGGATAGAACCTTCCAGCCGAGGGGCTACATCACTGATTGTCCAAGGGGGACACTTGGGGAGTGAAGAAATTGAGGCTACGTATAAAGGGGTTTTCTAAAGCCTTATAGTTGGATACATAAATCCCTAAATCCACTCTGAGGTCACTCAATAACAGAATATCAGACCCACAGCCCCATTTCTAAACCCCAAACCTAGGCCCATTTTATAGATGGGGCACCTGAGGCCGGAGCAGGGGATGACTTCCAAGTTTGCTCATGAGCTGTCCAGTGGTCGAGACCTTGGCTAGCGAAGTGGATTAGCTCAGCCCCAGGGCAGACACAGGTTCAAGAACTCTAAGGGTTGACAGGAGTAGAATGGAATAATGACTACTATTTATTGAGCCCCTATTAAGTGTTAGGCACAGCCTTGAGTGCTTTACAGATTTTGCAGTGACTCAGCCAGTTCAAGTAGGAGAGCAAGATGGCAACTAGAGCACAGACCCCTTGGTGCCCTGTCCTCCTGCTCCCCGCCCTCCTGTGGACCTCTCAGGTTGATCTGGGGGGCAGAATGTGTCCTCCTGGGGCCCTGCCACTACCCATTAATCCCTAACTGCTGCAGCTGGGAGATAAGATAGCACCAGCCCATTAATCAAGGCAGCCTGGCAGGGAGGGTGGGGGCGGGCTGAGACAACATCACCTCACAGGTGGAGATAAGCCCCCTCCTCCTGGCTCCCTCAGGGGCTGGGGCAGTGGAAGATGCTGGGAAGTTTGGCTTCTGGTTCCAACTCCAGGTATCAGGTGGGTGGCCGGGGCCCACAGTGGGCAGTGGGGCAGGTGATACTGGGGAAGGCAGCCCCTATGTGCAGGCTGGATGGAGAGGAGCTGGGAGACCCGGGTTCCAGCCCCATGCCTCCTTGGGCACCTCTGTTTCCTTAGGTAAGCCATGGCACCTCTCTGGGCCTGTTTCTGTGTCTGGATGAATGGCAGAGGGCTCTGGACTAGATGGCTTGGCGGGGCTCTTTCACCATGAACATGCTCGGTGACCAAGCACGGAGTGAGGGGTAGGCTCCGCTGACAGGGGGGAGAGGGCAGAAGCACTGCGGTGGCTAAGGGACAGCGGCTGGGTGGGATGTGATCACACAAGAGAGCATGCGTTTGGCAGTAGTGGTGGGGGTGGGGGAAGCAGGAGCAGGGGATGGGCCTTTGGGGGGGCCACATGGTATACTGGTTAAACACTTGGAGTTTGATTCAAATCCTGCCCTGTGCGATCCTGAGTGGGTTACTCAACCTTTTGGCACCTCAGTTTTCCCATCTGTACAAAACCTCTTGGGGGTTTTGTTAGGAAGATAAGTGGAAAGTGCTTGGCTCCATGCCTGGCAGATGGCAAGTGCCCAGTAAATATTAGTTCTCCTTCTTTCTTTCACGGCCAGGAACCTTTCCAGTGCAGATTTCCTGTGACCACAGCTACGGAGGAGTCTGGGGCAGCTTGGCCCCAAAGGAATTGCTATCCAAGGATGCTGATTCTAAAGTGTATTGCTTGTGTCTTTATAATGAACAAACAACACACTTACAATGACAACATTTAGGATCTTCACAGCTTCTGTGGGCTAGGAACTCCCCAGTGGGTTAGATGGGTAGTTGTGACTCAGGATCTCTGATGACGTTACAATCAAGATGTTGGCTGGGACTGGACACGTGACAACATGGCAGCTGGCTTCTCGGAAGGGAATGAAGTAGAAGCAAGCATGGAGGGAATGTGCCTCTTACTACCTGCTCTCTGAGGTGCACCCCATCGCTTCCATTTTTTCCCGGTCATCAGCAGCAAGTCACTAAGGCTGGCCGGCCTTCGAGGGCAGCGGGGAATATCAGACACACAGTAACATGACAGAAAGGACAAGCGAGAACAGCTGCCCTGGGCCGAGGTGCTCTGTGCTGGGACCTTGACACACATGATCTCTAATCCCCGCAACTACTTTCTAAGTCAGGAATTGTGTTTCCTTTGCAGATGAGAATATAGCGGTTCAGAGAAGTTAAGTGATTTGCCCAAGGTCCCTTAGCCAGGAGATGCCCACTGTGCTGTCTGGTCCTGGGACCAGGCCATTCCCCAGCCCAGGCACCCTCCCAGCTTCAGCCATACCCCCCCAGACAGCCTTGGCTTTGAAGCCACACATGAGACATCTAGGGTAATGAGGCCTTCTTGGATGAGGACTAGAAATAATATATGAGGCACACATGTACAGGACATGAGAAGAACGTGGACTTAAAAATTTTTTTTAATGTTTTATTTATTTTTGAGACAGAGAGAGAGAGAGAGAGAGCATGAGTGGGAGGGGCAAAGAGAGAGGGAGACACAGAATCTGAAGCAGGCTCCAGGCTCTGAGCTGTCAGCACACAGCCCACCGTGGGGCTCGAACCTACGGACAGTGAGATCATGACCTGAGCCGAAGTCGGAGGCCTAACCGACGGAGTCACCCAGGCGCCCCAGAACGTGGACTGTAAGAGCTACCCTGACCTGGGCTTGAATTCTGACTCTGCCACTTACTTGTGCTTCAGTTTCCTCGTCCCTGTGGTAGAAGTAATAGCATTCAGCTGGCAAGACTGCTGCAAGTATAGTTCGCGGTGCATGTGATGACTGTGTGTGCAGTACTGGATGGGACCAGGTAGCTCTCAGGGCTGGGCTGCTAGAGGGCCGCCGCCCATGTGGGTGATGTGCTTGCCTGGTGGCAGCAATGTTCCCCTTCCTGATGTGGAGTCCCCTGTCCAGCCCCTGGTTGGCAAAGTGCAAGCGAGGCATGTTGCTGCTTCACCAGCCCTGGGGGTGGGGCTGAGGCAAGGGGGTGCTCCAGGCTCACGAACCTCAGGGCAGGAGGCTCCTCACTGGTCTGACTCAGGCCAGGCTCCTTATGTCCCCCAACCCCTCCCTACCTGGGGTCTTTCTGGGCTCGTGTCCCGCGTTTCCCTTCATCTCTCCCCTGTGTAGGGATCTCCATGCGCTTGCCCACTTCTGCCAGCAGAGGGAGCAGGTGCCGTGTCTGGGAACGGGAGGTTTCAGGTCGCAGGGCAGGGCTGCTTCTGTCCTGGAAGCCCCTGAGTAGGGTGGGTGGAGAAGGGTGATTTGGAGCAGAGCCAGCTTCATTCCCCGCCACCCCCCTCAAAGGAGCAATCTCCGGAGCCCTAGAGCCCAGGAGATGGGGCCGTGGGAAAGGAAGAAAAGGATGGAGTTTCCTGGACCTCTGTGCGCCAACGTATCTCAACCTGGGGCATTGCTTGGGCTCCAGAGGAGAAGCAGAAGTTTTCATTTTTCACTCTGTGGTCTTTTCAGCAATGTCATTGGGTGTCTACTGCGTGCCCAGAACCCTGGTAGCACTGGGGGCCCATGTCAGATGTGGACTCTCAGCACCGAACTTCCAGTAGAAAGGCTGGGATCAGGCTAGATGTACAAATGGAGTCATTGCAAATGTGCTGCAAAGGAAATAGCAGAGGGCTGAGATGGTGCGTCTCCACTCACCCAGCCACCAGCCGGGACTGAGGGGCGTGGTGTATGAGTCTGTGAATTGAACCGCCTCCTCCACAATGCCCTTCCTAGAGGCAGGCTGCTGTCATCACCAGAAATTACCGCAAGTCACCATGACAACCGGGCAGATCCCACCCGCTGGACCATCCATGGAGAAGATCCTAGAGTCGACAGGCCTGGCTTCCAGCCTGGCTGGGTCACTCACTGACTGTGTTCTCTTGGCTAAGACACCAAACGTCTCTGTTTTGGCATCTGCAAGCAGTGATAAAGATTCCTGCCCAGTGTGAATCTTTGGCCAGTTGGGAGGCCTTAGGCACATGTATTAGTTTTCTATTGATGCTGTAAAGAATTTCCAAGACTTGGCAGCTTAAAGCAACACATATTTATTATCCCAGTTTCTGTTGGTCAGGAGGGCCCAGCATGGGCTAGCTGGTCCTCTGCTAATGCCCAGGGTTTCACAAAGTAGTCAAGGTGTCAGCTGGCAGTGGGGTCATCGGAGGCTTGGGATCCTCTTTCCAGCACGTGGGATATTTGGCAGAATCAGTTTCCTTGTACTTATGGAATTTATGGAGGCCGTATCTTCAAGGCCAGCAGGAGAAATCTTCCTTCCTTCCATCCTTCCCTCCTTCCTTTTTTCTTTTCTATTTATATTTGAGAGAGAGAGAGCATGCATTTGAGTGAGGGAGAGGGGCAGAGAGAGAGAGAGAGAGAGAGAGAGAGAGAGAGAGAGAGAGAATCTCAAGCAGGCTCCAAGCTCAGCATGGAGCCTCATGTGGGGCTCGATCCCACAGCCCTGGAATCATGACCTGAACTGAAATCAAGAGTCAGATGCTCAACTGACTCAACTGACTGAGCCTCCCAGGTGCCCTGAGAGACCTTTCTTTAAAAGGATTCCTTATCTTCCTTAAAAGGACTCACTTGATTAGGTCAGGCCCACCCAGGATAATTTCCCTTTTGATTAATTCAAAGTCAACTGATTGTAATATTCTATTATATTCACTGATACCACTCACACTCAGGGTGAGGGGATTACTCAGACCGTGTATACCAGGTGGCAGGAATCTTAGGGGGTGCCTGGCTGGCTCAGCAGGTTAAGCGTCTGGCTTTGGCTCAGGTCATGATCTTGTGGCTCATGGATTCGAGCCCCGCATCAGGCTCTGTGCTGACAGCTAGTTCAGAGCCTGTAGCCTGCTTCGGATTCTGTGTCTCCCTCTCTCTCTGGCCCTCCCCTGATCGCACTGTCTCTCTCTGTCTCTAAAAAATAAATAAAAAGCATTAAAAAATTAAAAAAAGGAGTCTTAGAAGCCATCTGAGAATATGAACATAATGAAGTTATTTTGTCTAATAAACATGTATTAATCAGTAATAATTATTTTCTTAATTTGTTCTACAATTTTAGAACAAGCAAAAGGAAGAAATTTTATTTTTAAAGATACTGTTCAAAATCAGTAATGTATTTCACATATAAACAAATACTGTGCTTACCAAACAGAAGCTTTCCACTTGTCAGTTCCTGTTCTGCATCACAGTTTTGGATTTTAAACACAAACCTCCAAGTTGTCCTAGAGAAAAACAGAATTGAAGGAACTTAAGTTCTATCTTTTTTTTTTTTTTTGGTTTTGTTTTGTTTTCATACTTGGTTGGCTGTCATTGTTTTTTATTTTTTTAATGTCTATTTATTTTTGAGAGAGAGAGAAATAGCATGAGCAGCAGAGGGGCAGAAAGAGAGGGAGACACAGAATCTAAAGCAGCCTCCAGGCTCTGAGCTGTTAGCACAGAGCTCGATGCAGGGCTCGAACTCATGGACCACGAGATCATGACCTGAGCTGAAGGGACGCTTACCTGACTGAGCCACCCAGGTGCCCCCCACCAAAGAAACTTTTATTTATTCCTTTAAGTAATGTCTGCACCAAAGTGCGGCTTGAACTCATGAATGGTGAGATCATGATCTGAGACAAAGTTGGACACGTAACTGACTAAGCCATCTAGACGCCCCAGTCATTCTTTATTTTGAATTTACTGTTAAAAGGCGAGAATGTCTAATATAGTGTTTAGGGACACATATTGCTTCTGAGTGATTCTGACCAGTTAGGACTCATCCTAGAAACCCACAGGTGGGAAGCAAGCAAGGTGTCCTTCAGCAGGTGAATGGATGAACTATGGTGCATCCAGACAATGGATTTTTTTTATTTGAGGGGGAAGGGGCAGAGGGGGAGAGAGAGAATCTTAAGCAAGCTCTTTGCTCAGTGTGGAGTCTGATGTGCTTCATCCCACAACTCTGGGATCATGCCTTGAGTTGAAATCAAGAGTCAGACGCTCAAGCAACTAAGCGAACCCAGGCACCCCAAGACAATGGAATGTTATTCAGCTAGAAAAATAAATGATCTCTTGAGCCATGAAAAGACATGGAGGAACCTGAAGTGCATGTTGATCAGGGAAAGAAGCAAGTCTGGAAGGGCTGTGTGCTGTATGATTCCAAGTCGGTGACATTCTGGAAAAGGCCAAACTCTGGAAACAGTAAAGATCACTGGTTTCCAGGGGTTCAGGGAGGGCTGAGCAGGTGGGGCACAGGGGAGTTTTAGGGCAGTGGAACTATTCTATGTGATACTGAAGCGGTGAATACAATTTGTACATTTGTTAAAAATCCACAGAAGGTATAATACACAGAGTGAGCCCTAATCTAAACTGTGGATTTGAGTTAATAATAGTATATCAATATTGGTTCATCAGTTCCACAAATCTACCACATTAATGTGAGATGTTAATAACAGGGGAGACTATGTGCATTCAAATTTTCTATACACCTAAGATTGCTCTGGAAAATGAAGTCTATTAATTAAAAAAAACACACATGTGTAGCTAGGTTCGCCTGTATCAAAGGCTGGCTGAATAACTGGGAGATATCTGAATTAGCTGTCACGTGGAATATGAGGCTTATTGATGACTAAGTAGTGAAAATGTGTGAAGTGCAAGTTCACGTGTATTAAAGCCCAGCAGGAACTGTAGCACCTGTTTAGAACTCAGACCAACAAGAGATTTGTTATTATTTTCTTTTAGGGAAGAGTTATTTTATCCCTAATATAGCTTAAAATGACTGGTTGGTAATAATAAAGTGGAGACTGACTTTTGATTTGTTTTACTAATGTTTTAAAATTCTCTGCCATTGCGCCCCTGTTGCCTGCCCTGGGAGACCCCTCACACTGTTGCTCTTGGTCCACCACTGCCAACAAGTCACGTATTCTCTGTCTTCCCATTGCATGTCCCCTGCATCTCATCTCACAAGGACTTGTTAACAGGCAGGCAGGGAACTATTTTTTTTCTGGTGTCTTTTCAAAACTTTTTATTTTCAATAGACTGTTCTTAAAATTTTTTTCATGTTTATTTATTTATTTGTGTGTGTGTGTGTGAGAGAGAGAGAAAAGAGAGAGAGAGAGAGAAAAGAGAGAGAGAGAGAGAGAGAGACAGATAGCAGGGGAGGGGCAGAGAGAGAGGGAGACACAGAATCCAAAGCAGGCTCCAGGCTCAGAGCTGTCAGCACAGAGCCCGATGCGGGGCTCGAACTCACAAACTGTGAGATCATGACCTGAGCCAAAGTCAGACATTCAACAGACTGAGCCAGCCAGGTGTCCCTTGAGAGAATTTCTTCGTAGAAAGCTGTGTTATAAGTCCCAATCCCTGGGACAGTTGAGGGCCCAACCCTAGAGGGAGGGATTCCCTTACATCAAACCTGGTAAATGGGTTTCAAGAAGACTGCTAGGGGAATGCGATATCTGTCTCCTGGGGTCTGGGGGGAGGTGGCCCAGGAGGCCAAATCTAAGGAATTTAAAGGTAAGTCTGTGGCTTTCAGCTTGAGAAGGTGGAGTGAAGAGAGAGGAAACGAAGGTCTGCTTTGGGATGGCCCACCCGTCTGCGGCGTGTGCATGTCCCTGCGGACTCCTGAGGGCTGTGCATGAGGCGAAGGGGGCCTGGAGCTGCTTTAGGCTGGGCTTGAGAGGCCCGCCCTGGTGACCGGCCCCCACCGGAGGATCAGCATGACTAGACCACTGGAAACCAGATGCTTAGGGACTTAAGTGCCACTTAACCCTTCAGAGGTGTTCCTGGAGACCCCTCTCAGGACTTCACTCTCTTTTCCCAGACTTCCTCAGGGTCCCTCCACCCCCCTGGTTTCTCCCGACACGCTCCCTGTCTGGTGTCTGCACCCAGGTTTCTGTAGGTCCACTTCCCCACCTCTCAGGACAACAGAGTCCCCTTCCTTTGTTTTGCAAAACTCTGCCATCTCGGGGTTTCAGCCAGATGTCAGTGAGGATTCTCTCTGCTCAGGATTTGGCTGGTTGAAAATTACCAGAGGGCTTTGCCAGACTTTAGGGTTTTGTCCCAGGGCTTGTGACCAGTGCTCTACTTACTTAAGGGCAAAAACATGTCATCACCATAACAAACTTACACAGAATAAATTCATGTGAGTAATACCTTGTCATATGCCTTTTATTCTCTCCTTCTGGGACTTCTATGAAAAAGTGTGATACTTTTTCTTGCTCTCTTCTCTATGTCTCCCACTCTCACTACTGTATTTTCCATCTTTATTCTCTGTGGGCTACATTTTGGATCGTTTCTTTCCACCTTCCAATTCACCATTTCTCTGTTTAGCTGTGTCTAATCTGCTCTCAGCCCCATCCCTTGAGATCCCACTTTAATTCTTTTCAGAGCTGGAATTTCTATTGGGTTCTTTTCAAGTCTGCTGTTACTTTCTATAGTTTTTAGTTCTCTGCCAGGTTTCTCAAGTCTTTTTTTCTTCCTTTGAACACAGTAAGCAAATTGTTTTTAGTTTGTGTCTGATGACACCCATACTTTGTGTACTTTTGGGTCTGTTTCTATTGTCTCTTGTTTCTTTGGTTCTTCTCATAGAGGTTGAAATAATATGCTGGAGTCTTGGATTCGAAATCCAGAGAGTACTTTTATTTGCTTCAGCGAAGAGTTTGGGGGTGTCACCATTCTGGGGCCACTACACTTCAACTTCATTGCTTATGTTGCCGAGTAAGAAATCAGGGTGTAAATCTGTGTGCGAGCTGGTGTATGTCAAGTTCATTCTTCACCTGTTCTGCACCCCATCTAGGGTGTGTAGTCTCCATTCTGTGCAGGGCAGGGGTTTTCAGAGTTACCACTTATGACAAGCTCTTGGTTTCATTTCTTTCCTTTCAGGACTGAGGTTCCTCAAAGCCCAGCGCCTGTTTCTTCCAGGGGAGCAAGTGTCCTGTGGACAAAAGCAGCCTTGTAGGTTAGGCACGTCTCGGAATTCTTGTCGTTTCCCAGATCTTAGCCCCGCAGTTCCTCGGTAGTGTGCAATCTTCGGTGTTTTTGAGATGTTTGTCCAGTTTGTGGCCCACCTTCTTTCCATTGTCCTCCGTGAGGAGCTGGCCTGACTTACTCTGTCCGCTGTGCTCCGGAGCTCACCGGGGGAATGAGTGACCGCGGCCTCACTACTTGAGAAGCAGCATCCCTCGCCTTACTCCCTAGAGGAGGCTTTGCCACCTCCGGGGCTTATTTTCATCACAAAGAGCCCATACGGGCCAAGAACACCTCTGTGCTAGTCAGGATTAGGGGCATCCTTACGTGGTCACCCTCCTGGCCCCAATTCTTCTCATGCTACAGCAGAAGTAGCAAGAGTAAAGGAGTCAGGAGACTTGGTTTCAGTCCTGGCTTTGCTTATTCCTTGCTGTGGGTAAGGAAGTTCTTTCCTCTTTTAGGCTTTTGGTTTCTAAATGGTTTGTACATATTACAGGATAAAACTCAGATCTCCTAAGATTCCCCTCCAAGATAATGATAGAAAATTCCCAGCATACTGCTTGACACATTGAAGATGCTCAGGGGCGCCTGAGTGGCTCAGTCGGTTACGTGTCCTACTTCAGCTCAGGTCATGACCTCACGGTATGTAGGTTTGAGCCCCGCATTGGACTCTGGGCTGACAGTTCAGAGCCTGGAGCCTGCTTCTGATTCTGTGTCTCCCTCTGTCTCTGTCCCTCCCCCACTCATGCTCTGTCTCTCAAAAATGAATACATGTTAAAAAAAATTTGAGGTGCTCAAACTATGTTTGAGGAATATTAATTTGAACAAGTTACATGACTATATCAATGTAGTTGTAAATACTAGGAAAATCTCCTCAATAACAGTAGTTTTGAAAAGAGTTTACTTCTGTTGCCTATAACAGACATGTGAAGGCAGGTGGGCTGGGGCTGGGGTGCTGGCTCCACATTTTTAGGGTCATGGATGCCTTCTGTTTCGCTGCTCCTCCGTCCATCATGCGTTGCCTCACGGCTCAAGGTGCTGCTCAGGCTCCATCTGAGGTTTAGGCAGGAGGAGGAATGGAGGGCGGGGAACAGGCATCCCTCCTATTCAAGGAGGCTTCTCGGTGGTCCCGCTCAGTACACCTGTGTAATCGTGGGGGCCTGAGGTTGCATATGCCTCACAGGGGCTGCTGGGGAAGGGGGAGATGGAATCTCCGACCTGGCTGGCACTTGGCTATTTGTAGCTTTCTTTTTCTTTTTAATTTTTTAAAAATGTTTACTTTTTACAGACAGAGAGAGAGCGAGCGAGCGAGCGAGCAAGCCTGGGGGAGGGGCAGAGAGAGGGAGACACAGAATCCGAAGCAGGCTCCAGGCTCTGTGCTGACAGCACGGGCTCGAACTCATGAACTGCAAGATCATGACCTGAGCTGAAGTCGGGCACTCACCTGCCTGAGCCACCCACGTGCCCCTGTAGGGTTCTTTTACTAAGGAAGACAAGGAAAAGGGAGGTTGGTAGGCAACTGGCAGCTTCTGCCACAGTGACCTTGACTCAATCACTTTTCCTCATTGAACTTCAGTTTCCTCTTTTATAGAAATTGATGGTGATGGGCGGGGGGCACTGTTGGCATTTTGGGTGGTGCAGTTCCTCATTGTGCAGAACTATTCTAATGCAGTGCAGGGCATTTAACATTTAGCTACCTCCAGGCATTGTGGCCACCAAAACAACCCCACTCTTTCCTACCTGCCCTGGGGGAACAATTCTGCTACTCCCTGTTGGGTGCCCATGGACAAGAAGATTCTAAAGTCCTTTCTATGAGTGGCGTTCTGTGAGAGCCTGTGATTCTGTGATGTTTGGGTCTCAGTAACGTCATCTGTCAAATGGGCAAACAAAGGTGAGAGGATGGGAATGCAAAAGTCTGCTTCTTCGATCCTCTCCGACTTTGGAGGAAGAAGGGAATCATTATACAGCTAGAATCAAGGTCGTTGGCCTCTAGGTAGCCAGAGAAGGAGAAAGGACAGAACTTTCCAAGGAATGAGAGCGAGGGGAGGCAGGAACCCAGAACACCTGGTCCTAACAGGGGCCCACGCCCCTCCCCAAGGCCCTGCACTGTGCCCCTGACGTGAGAGCCATCTCCCAAGAAGCTGGCACGCTGGCCTCTGTCTGTCATGATGCCCTCATTAGTGGCTCCCACGTCCATTGGCGGGACCTCATAAGTGGGGCCCATCTGACCTTTGGGGCAGCAGATGCTTCGTCTGGCAGGGCTGATCAAAGAGCCCGGGCCCAGCCCCTCTCTGCCTCTGGTCCCTGCCAGGGGGTGGCAGTTGGGTAGCTCATGGTGTCCTCACCCCAGTGGACTCTGATGGAGCCAGAAAGAGGAAGGGTGAGGCTCCCTCACCATGTTGCTGGGGTTCAAACCTGATTCCCACACTTATTTAATTGTGTGACATTGAACAAGACCTTTTGGTCCAGTTTGTTCCCTCTTCTGCACGAAGCAGATAATAATAGTACATATTGCATGGTGTTGCCCAGTCTAGACAGAGTATGGAGAGTGGGGCCTGGCATGTGGTCGGCACTCAGGAAACGGTCTTCCTTGTGCTCCTGGGTGGAGACCCCCCTCCGTGTTGGTGCCCGGCCAGGGGATTCTGTTGCATACTCGGTGGCTTCCGGGGTTTAAGCAGCTTGCTCGAGGCTCCACAGTTGGCCAAAACCTGTGCTCTCCACCACCCCACGGTGAAGGGAGGCACTTCCCAGAGGGAATGGGGAGTGGGCCAGCTGAGGCCACATGGCAAGCAGAGCCGAGCTGGCTCCACTCAGAGTGGGCACGCGAGCCCCCGGCTGCCTTCAGCTGTGCCAGTCGTAGCCTGGAGCTCGGAGAGCCTCCTCCCTGCCGCCTGCCCCGTGCAGACAGAGGTGCAGATGGGCCGCAGGCAGTGCTCTGAGTGCTGCCTTCAGCTGTGTCTTGGAACATGTGCTGGGAGCCCAAGGCGGGAGTCGCCCCAGTCTGAAGTGAAGCATTCTTGGGGTCACCTAGGCCATAGGCAGGGAGGTTTGAGGGGCCCATGAGCAGGCTCCCCCGAGTTAGCCAGCATTCAGGTCCTGACTCACTTGTTGCTGGGGAAGGTTACACACGGTGTGATCGGAGTGAGTCTCCAGGGCCAGGCAGGTGGGGCTGGGCCCAAAGCGAAGCCAACAGAACCGCTATTCGGGGTACATCTGACCTCCCGCCGCAGTGCTGCTCCTGCCCCTCGGCTCACGGGCTGCTGGGATGTGGAGAGGGACAGTGGGGACTGTGGCTAGGGGGCTGTGGGGGCTGGCAGCAGACCCAGGCACCGGTCCAGGTCGTGGCATTCATTATTGCTGAGAGTAACATCTAAGCTAACGTCATAATTATGACACTATCATTGTAGACGTCAATGATTAAGGAAGATAAATTAACAGTGAGAATGACTATTTATTTTCAGTGCTTACTCTGTGGTAGGCTTTGAACCAAATGTTCTCTGTGAACTATCTCCTTTCATCTCACGAGGAAGGAAACATCAGTCCTGTTTTCAAAGAGGAAGCTGCACTGGGAAGGCTTAAGTGACTTGTTCAAGGTCACACAGCAGGCAGAGGGGCGGGTCTGGGACTGGATCCCACTGTGTCCTCGGCATGGGTGTACATGCCATTTAGTCACTGTGAGCCACTTTACCTCTCTGGACTTCCTTTTGCTCCTTGGCAAAGAGGTTTTATGCTTTCATCCTGATTACATCACCAGGTTGTGGTTAGAATGGACTGAGTAAGAGGCGTGACAAGTGTTTGTAAATTCACCCATTATTCAATCAACAGTGAGTTATTGAGCCCCTATTTTGCGCTGGTCACTCTTCCAGGGACCAGAGACACTACAGTGAACAGGCAAGTTCTCTGTGTTGGTCCCTCTCATGAGATCTAAGCTCTAGTGTGTGGGGGAGGGGGGGCAGGGAGACATATGGTAACCAAGTCAATGAATGAACAAGCATGGTGATTTCTCATGGTGCTCAGTTCTCTGACTACGGTAAGACGTGATGGGGCTGGCAGAGAGGGGCCCTCTGCGCAGGTGACACTTGCCAATGTTACGAGCTAGCAGCAGAGTTACGGTGAGGGGCATCGAAGAGGGGCTGGCTGGGGGAGGAGCATGGGCAGGCGGAGGGCTAGCACTATGACAAGGAGACAGGCAGGGGCAGGGCTGCAGGAGTGTCCTGGAAATCAGCGGGGAGTTCGGACTTAACTCTCAGGGCATTGGGAACCTGGTTGTATCGGTTAGAAATGCAGAAAACTAGACCCTCAATGGCTTAAACAAATAGAGGTTTATTTTTATTTTTCTTGCTTGGAAAGAAGCCTGCAGCAAGTTCCATGCTCAGTGGTGTTTGGGCTGACATTCCGCATCTCCTGGGCCTGTGTCTGCTGCCTGTCAGTGGCTGCGGCAGCTCTAGGCATCGCATCTACATATAAAGCAGACTCTGCTTACTCCTTGTTAACCAGAAGGCTCTTGGCTGCAAAGGAGGCCGGAAAGGAGACCAGTGCAGAAATGAGCTCTTCTGGCCGGGGGAGCGGAGGCAGGAAGGAGAGCTGCGCAGGAGGCAGGTGTGGGGGTGAGCTGGCCGCATCTGCTGCACAGCTGCCGACAGGCATAGGATGCTCCGGGCTGGGGCCCGAGATTCTGTGTCTCAAACAGGCTCTCCTGAGAGGCCAATGTGGCCGGTCTGTTGCCTGTACTTTGAGGAGCTTGGGTAGACACCACTGGAGAGCTTCCAGTGAGAAAATGGTTACCGCACTTCTGGTTCTGGGGAATGCAGTGCAGGGGACAGCAGGGGACACCAGGAGGCTCGTTAAAGAGGCCAGAAGTTGTAGTCCCTGTGTGAGTGTGGTAGCAGGGGAGATGGCATGGGGAGTGGGTTAAAAAATTCTTTTTTATTTTTCATTTTTAAAATTGCTATAAAGTATACATAACATAACAATTTTTTTAAGTTTATTAATTTATTTTGAGAGAGAGAGAGAGAGAGAGAGTAAGAGCACAAGTGGGGAAGGGCCAGAGAGGGGGGAGAGAGAGAGAAAGAGAATTCCACACAGGCTCCACATCACCAGTGCAGAATCTGATGCGGGACTTGAACCCATGAACTTTGGGATTATGACCTGAGCCAAAATTGGATGCTTACCCAACCGAGCCACCTAGGTTCCCCCATTTTAACTATTTTTAAGTGTACAATCCAGGCATTAAGTATATTCACAATGTTATGTGACCATTACCACCATACATTTCCAAAATTTCTGTACCATCCAACTTAAAAAAGGTTTTTTAAATGTTTATTCATTTTTGAGACAGAGACAGAGCATGAGCAGGGGAGGGGCAGAGAGAGAGGGAGACACAGAATATGAAGCAGACTCCAGGCTCTGAGCTGTCAGTACAGAGCCTGACATGGAGCTTGAACCCATGATCCGTGAGATCATGAGCTGAGCTGAAGTCGAATGCTTAGCTGCCTGAGCCATCCAGGCGCCCCCATCCCTTCCTCCTCGCTCCTCCTTCCCACCCCAGTCCCTGGCAACCTCTATTCTGCTTGCTGCCCTTGTGAGTGTGAGTACTCTACGTACTCCTATGAGCAGACTCATATAATACATACAAAATACGCCTTTTTGTGATTGCTTTTTTCGCTTAGCATAATGACCTACAGACTCAGTATGGATTCAAACTTCATTCCTTTTTAAGGCTGAATAATATTCCATTGTGTGGACAGAGCACATTGGGTTCATTCAATCATCTGTTGGTGGATCTTGGGGCTGTTTCTACCTTTTGGCCACAGTCAGGAGTGGGCTATGAACTTGGTATGTAAGTATCCATTTGAGTCCAGTGTTCAGTTTTGAGATATGTTTCAGATGGGGACCATTAGTACTTGCTGATAGTAGAAAGGACAGGCAGGAATCAAACTAAGGGACAACCACTGGTATTTGGTTTGGTGATGATGGTGGCATTTATTAAGATGAGGAAGAAGCTGGGGCGCCTAGGTGACTCGGTTGGTTGAGTGTCCAGCCCTTGATCTCACCTCGTGATCTCAGAGTCATGGGTTCAAGTCCCTCCCTGGGCTCCACACTGGGTGTGAAGCCTACCTAAAAAAACCATGATGGGGAACAGTATGCAGCATCCTGATTTTATTCAGTACTGTTTTAAGCAGTTCTCAACTATGAACTTGTCCTAATCAAAGCAATAAAACAATAATAAGTCATATACCTAGGGCCTGGGAACTCAGGTTTCCATATCCCTTTGATAACTGCCTGATTTAAAGCAGGATTTGGCATGCGATGGCCCACAGCCCAAATCCAGCCCGCCACCTGGTCTTGTACAGCCCGAGAGCTAAGAACGGTTTTCACAGCTTTAAATGTAAATGTGAAAAAAGACCATGTAGCCCTTTAGCTAGAACTGTTCAATTTTGCCTCTTGGCTTTCCACACCTAAAATATTTACTATCTGGCCCTTTACAGAAAAAGTTTGCCGACCCCTGGCCTGAATTAATTGGTTTGGCTCGGCCTGCAGAAGGGTGTTCAAGTGGAAACAACGAAATAAGACAAAACTCCTCCTCACTGCTACTGACCTACTTCTGTACTGTTTTCGTATCTTCTCTTCCTTGAGTTTTTGGGGCAGCAGGCTGAGCCCCCCATCCTGAGCACCCTCTGCAGGTCACTGCAGTTACCAGCACCAGCCAGCGGAGACCACGAAACTGATTAATGCCGGCGCGGTGCTGTTTACCAGGAACAAGTGATTTATTTTAGCATCTAAATTTTAAATGGTGCCTATGCGTCCCAGAAAGCTGTCTGGTTTAGAAAATTGCCTATAATAAATGCAGGCAATAAATCCATTATTTTAAACCTGAAGAAAGGTATTCAAGTTTTATAAGAGAAAATCAGTTTGTCCTCATCCTCGCTAAATATGTGTTGCGTAAATAATTAAAAAACAACGGTTTGGACGGGCGCTAAATTACCACCTTGCCAAAATGCAGGCACGGCTCTTATTTTTCCAATAAATCATGTAAAAAAATCCATTTGCTAGTATTTCCCTAGTGAGGTTTTCTCTCCACTCCAAAATGATCCAAGAATCCATGGTGCTTACTCGGTCCGGTGGGCTTCATTGTGCTTTGAAGTGCCAAGTAGGAAGGTGTCTGGAAGTGGTTCTTGCCCATCGATGAGCCCCAGGCTTCTAGCTGTTGGCCCCGGTCCTGGAGGGTTCTGCGCTTCCTCGCCTGCCTGCCGCAGGGATGCGGTGTGCCGGGTCTCCTGTGAGTTGCAGGCCTGCCTGTTCTTGGGCTCCTGAAGTTTTAATTTGTTCAGTTAGTTTATGTCCACTCAGCACCCAAGTAGCTGGATCCTAAGAGGGAGTCAGCTTAGGTCCCAAGCTGTTCCCCATCCTTGAGTCTTCAGGGCCCAAGATGAGGGCTAGGCTCAGGTCGTCACATGCCCCCTCCCTCTGGAGCCTGTGCTGTGACTTCAGCCAGAATCAACTGCCAGCTCTGGGGAACCTCTCACCGCATCCTTCCTAGAGGGTGCAAGGCTTGGGCAGGACTTCCTTCAGTGGACTTGGTGGACATCTTGTGAATTTACCCCCGCTCCTCGGTCATCACTTCTGAGAGCCACGGGAGATTGAGAGTGGTGTTCTTGGTTGGGGCCTAGGGGTGGATGCCCGCTTGCTTTACCTTTGTATAACTAAGAGGGTCTCCCAGGAGTCTGTTCCCCAAACTGAGAACATTGATCCCAAGGGGATTTGCTGGCTCACCTGGTTGATATGGCTGGCAGCTTCTCTCTTCAAAGTTCATTAATTCATTCAACAAATGCTAACACAGAATCTCCTATGTGCCAGGCACTGTCCTAGGTGCTTGGGATACACCAGTGGACAAAACAAAGACCTCCTGCCCTTGTGAGGCTGCAGGGAAGGGTGTTAAGTTCTGTTCTGGAATTCGGCACAGTGCTGGGGGTACCCAGCAGTGGGAGGACAGATTGCTCTGTGTGTGTGTGTGTGTGTGTGTGTGTGTGTGTGTGTGTGTGTCTCCAAGGTGCTAGGAAAGGCTTCCCATGGGGTCTTGAAGCTGAGTGGGATTTGCCAAGGCACAGGGTTGGGGAACAGTGCATGTGAGAAGAGAGCAAGAGCTGACTGGCCAATCAGACTGGCAAGAGCCACGTGGCCAGAACCGGGGAATACAGCTGGCAGAATTCCCAGTTTTTTGCGGATAATTCAGCTCCAGGAGGGGGCTGCTCAGGGAAAAGACACCTGTAGGGTGGGCTGGAGCCTGACTCGGGGGGACTGTGAATACTGTGTGGAAAGGTTTGGGCTGTGCCTTGGTAGCCACACTTTGAGAGACCCCAGCCATAGGCAATTCTAGTGGTGCCTTCACAGACTCCAAGGTGAACGGTGCCCCCTCTCCTTGTGTCCTGTCACTCTTCCCTGCCATATCTCCCCTAAATCTCTGTCTGCGAGCTGGCCACATGGGGGCCTGCTGTGAGCATTCTGACGCTGTGTCATCCCCGACCTTTTTAGCGATCACATTGAATAACTTCTCTCCTTCCTAGGTGCCTGCACACCTCCTGATTTAGGACCAGAATTCATTAGCACTTTCTTTGTTCTCTCTCTGGGCACCTTCAAGGATGGGGACTATCCCTGGGCTTGACTTTCTCAGCTCAAAGTGGTTCTCTGTGTACAGTGTTTCTAACTATGGGCTCAGCCCCAAATTTGGGGGGCTCTGGAATAGCAGCAGGTGGGACTTTAGGCTTCATATCTTCAGCTTTGGTCCTTGAGCCACGTGAGCCTGTATCATCCTGTGGAAAATAAGAGCCCACCTCAGATTTACTGAACTTGAATCTCCAGGAGGGGGGACTAGTGGCCACTTTTTGGACGTGGCCCCCCAGGGGTCCTTACGCATGTAAAAGTCTGAGGAATACTGCATAAGGGAGAAGCTTCTTAGCATTTTGTGGGCTGGGGCTGGGTTTTCTTGATTGGATTTCATGCATTTACCACCCAGAGATAGAGGGATCTTGACTCTGGCCTCTGCCTGATGGTGTCTAGGTCTCCGGAGTCACCAGTCACCGCCCATAAGACTGTTGTTCCTGAGAGGGTGAATCTTTCTTACTTAGAGCTACATCTCCTTCCCACGATGTACCCTTGTGGCTCTGGCCCTGGTTCTGGCTTCCAAACTCACACCAGGCAAGCCTAAAGCCTCTTCCGGGGGACAGCCCTTCAGATATCTGAAAGCTGCTGTCATAGCAAGATTTCCCCATTTTACAGATGGGAAAATACAGGCCCAAAGAGGTGAAGAGACCTTCCTAAGGTTACATAACTAGTTTGTGCCAGAGCTCGGATTTGAACCCAAGGTCAGCGAGAACAAGAAAGCCGATGCTTTATTATGATCCCCAATTTACAGATGGGGAAACTGAGGCTTAGAGAAGTTAAGGACCTACCTAAACCACACAACAACAAGTGGTAGGGCTTTGACATGGCCCTAGGGTGTGCACTCTTTATCATGATGCCAGATACACACAAAATAGTGATGCCTTCCCACAAAATAGTCATGCCTATATCAGATCCTCCGCCGCCCTACCTGCGGGCTGGCAGCCACATAGTGAGCAGCCAAAAGAAACATTGGTGAACATAATTATTGATAACATTCTTTGAGCTTGGTAATGCTCCAGCCTAATATGACATATGTATATGGACATTTATATATTTATTTATGGACAAATATACCCATATTATATCAAAGAGAATACATTAGCAAATAAGAAATACTGTGAGATGGGGCAGGGTGCCTGGGTGGCTCATTCAGTTAAGTGTCTGACTTGGGTTCAGGTCACGATCTCATGGTTTGTGAGTTCAAGCCCACGGTTGGGCTCTGTGCTGACAGCTCAGAGCCTGGAGCCTGCTTTGGATTCTGTGTCTCCCCCTCTCTCCGCCCCTCCCCTGCTCATGCTCAGTCTCTCTCTGTCTCTCAAAAATTAAATAATAAAAAAATTAAAAAAAGAAAAATACTATAAGATAACCAAAATTGTTGTTGGTGGGGTAGGGAGGAGTTTTCAGACCATCTTTTGGAGTGACTGGTGCCGTTCACTAACGCCGGTGTTTACTGAGCACCTATCACGTGTGCGGAAGTAGAGGGCCCTGCGTTGGGTCTGATGGCTGTCCACTCAGACTGACTCAGGTTTTGTTCGGGTGTGGGGCAGCTGCGTGCTTCATGACCCCTTCCCCAGCAACAAAGGGCAAATAATCGTTAGCCCAAACTAGTCATTCTGACCCCGGATTGTACATTAGCATCTACCCACGGAGGTTTGAAAACTATGAGGAGGAGAGGCACTCCAGACCAAAGAAATCAGACACTTTCAGGGTGTGTGGGGCCCTCCGATGACTGGAATATACACTCGAGGGCTGCATCTAAACCAATCCCAGTAATGGCCGTCCTCTTGCTCACGGCTGTGTAGGTCTGGATGTGTGATGCAGTGCTGGCCGGTGGGGCCTCAGGAGAGGGGTGCGCAGGGCAGCGGAAAGCAGAAACTTCTGTTTCTCCACTCAACACTCCACTCTCACTTCTGGTGCTCCTGGTCACCACAGTGGGACACCGGCTGCGAGTCCTACAATTCAGTTCAGTTCTGACATTGTCTACCTGGAGTTAGCATCAGATGCCACAGGTTGAGGGCTCCCTCCTGTGAGACTGCCCCTGCCTCCTGCTCCCAACTTTGGACACCAGTCACAAGTCCGGTTGTTACCTGTGCTTCTAAACTACTGGCCAGAAACTCAACCCCCTCCTGGGTTCAGTTAATTTGCTAGAATGGAAAAGTTTACTTACTGGATTACCAGTTTAATGTAACAGGATACAATTCAGAAGCAGCCAGATGGAAGAGACATGGAGGGTGAGGTATGGGGGCAGAGGCCCTCTCTGGGGGTGCCACCTTCCCAGCACCTCCACATGTTCACCAACCCAGAAGCTCTCTGAACCTCTTCAGTTAGGACTTTTGTTATTATTATTATTATTATTATTATTATTAATGGAGGCTTCATTATATAGGCACAATTGATTAAACCATTGACCATTGGTGATTGAACCCAGTCTCCAGCTCCTCTTCCTCTGGGGGGTTGAGGGCTGGGACTGAAAGACCCCACCCTGTATTGATAGGGTTGGTCCCCTGACTACTAGCCCCCCAGGCCGCCTCCCTACAGTTGGTTTTCTAGGGGCTTTCTGAAAATCACTTCATTAACTGAAAGTTAGGTGTGGTCCGAAAGGCCTCATTAAGAATAACAAAAGATGTTCCTTTCACCTTGATGGCTCTCATCATTTAGGGAATTCCAAAGGCTTTTGGAGCTCTGTGCCAGGAAGGACAAAGACCAAACATGTATTTCTTATTATACATCACGATTTCTCAGGCAAGCATTTGGCTCTGAGGATAGGGGACACAAGGATGTTCTTGTGTTGAGCACACGTTCTTTGTCACTGTTGCAGCCTTCTGAGGAGCATGCTGGGTAAAGTCACAAGAGTGTCAGGAAAATAGACCCAAAGCCTTGATTTTGTTGAGCCACTACATTAACATGATCTGGACGATGTCTGCCTCCAGGCTTTCTGTTGTATGAGATAGTAAGTGTCTTCATTACGGAGCTTCACTTGGGCATTCTGTCACTGGCTACTGCCAGCGCTCCTGGTTGTCAGTCCCCAAAGAGCTCACAGTGCTGCTGGGTATACCAGGATCGCACCAGGTGTCATGAGGTCACCACACAGCAGCGATACACAGCTTGGCACCCACCACACTGTCTCAGGCACTGGCGGTGGGAGAGGAGGGCGGGATGGTGGGAGCTGCCACCTGGTGTGGGTGTGCTCCTGCAGAGCAAGGAGAGGAGAAAGAAGAGTGAGTAGACTTGAGATTACGGAAGTGATTCAGAGCCTGGGCTTGGAAACCTGCCTTTGCCACTTAACCAGCCATGAGACTGGGAAACTGACCTGACCTTTCTTGGCCTCAGTTTTGTCATCTGTTAAGTGATGATGCTAATAGAGTCTAAATCGTGAGCTTTGTGAGGATTTGGAGAGACATTTAGCGTGGTGTGCGGCACATGGCAAGCTCTCAGATGAAAGCCATCCTCATGATCACTCCCAAGGCATGAATCACAGTGAGAATCCCGGTTGCAGCCACATTCCCGCCACCTGTCCTTAACCAGCCAAAGTGCTTTCTCCTTCTGCAGGTCCAGATTCACTGGCAGATCTTCCTGTAGGAAGGCTTTCCTTCCTTTTTGCCTGTGCTATTGCCTTGTTCTTCATGGTTCTGGATCTCAGAGCTCACTCAGCTTTACCACGAGACCCAGATTTCCCCCTTCAGATGAATCCTGAACTGGTTCTCCGACTCATGGCTTTTTTTTTTCTGGCCATGAATTTGAACTCCCTTGTCTTGCAGATCTTGAGGTACCCTTTCTGACCTGGCCCAGTTGGCTTCTCTGAGCATAAAATCTTCCTGCTGATAAATTGGTTCATAGGCTGCTGTGAGCATCCAACATGCCCCCTCCCAGAGCACCCCTGATAACAGAGGAGTGTGAGTACTGTTGGAGTCTGCCGCAGTGGGAAATGTATCTGAAGCCTCATGTCTGATCTTTAATTCATGCGGATTTTGCAGCTTACTTCCTGACTTTAACAGGTCATTATAGTAAAAAAGTTTACAATAATTTACCATCAGGAGAGAATTCAGAGATCTTCCATAGCTGCCCTACTGATTAATGCATGGGCCACAGTGCAATTATTCTAGCTGTTTTTTAGTGTTGGGCAGACTTGAAAAGAGATCTCATTGCCCAGCATGTTAGCGTCTCTCTGTCCAAGGTGACAGTATGTCAACCCCCCAGATCCCAGTAACTCCGTGACTTTGAAGGGCCACGGTTCTTTCTGCCTTAGCTCTGGGTAATCACTGATGAGAGACACTTGGAGGAACATCAAAGGGTGGGCCAGTGTAGCATGGTCAGGCTCCCTTTGTTAGGCCGGACAGCCCAGGGAATGCTGCGGAATCAGTCCTTGGCCTGATGATGCCCCTGACCTTTGCCTCCTGCCGCCCTCTGGGTCATTGACTGGCCTGCCCCTGCTTCTTGGCTGGTCTCATTCATGCGACTGGAATCCTGTAAGCTGTGTCTATTTGCCTCTGCCCTTTTTTTTTTAATTTTAGATTTTTATTTTTAAAATGTTCTTATTTATTTTTCGTAGAGAGAGACAGAACATAAACAAGGGAGGGGCACAAAGGGAGGGAGACACAGAATCTGAAGCAGGTTCCAGGCTCTGAGCTGTCAGCACAGAGCCCAACACGGGGTTTTAACTTGTGAATGGTGAGATCATGACCTGATCCAAAGTTGGACGCTTAACCGACTGAGCCACTGAGACACCCCTGCCTCTGCCCTTTATGTCAGATAGGATATGTGTAACAGAAGACCCACATAGACAATGGCTTAAACCATAATGACACTGAATTATCTCAGTGTGAATTCTGATTCAGAGTTGATGAACAGCTCAAAAATGTCAACAGGGAACCAGACTTCTTTGATTTCTCTGTTCAGCCATCCTCACTGTGTTTGCTCTACTTAAGTTTATTGCCTTTTGATGACAAGATAGCTGCCACAGCTCCAGCCACCATGCCTGCCACAACCACATTCAAGACCAGAAGGACATTTGTATTAAGTGTCAATCTCTTTGATCAGGAAGCAAGAAGCTTTTCAGCAGATTTATCTTTATGTCTCACTGGCTGGAACTGTATCTTGACTACAAGGGAAACTGGGAAAGTGAGAAGCTGGGAAAAACAAATGAGGTTCCCATGTTGGCCTTAGTCCCATCCTGATTCACCTTCTGGGGCTAGAACAACCAGGGTCTGTAATGAACAGGAGAAGGAGATGGCTTTAGGGTAGGTGCTAACGATGTTCCTCTGACGCTTTCTAATTTCCGGTGTCACTATCAACCCATCGGCTCCTGTCTTCTGGTCTGGCCCATGCCTGTTTGAGGAGACCTCAGGTTCTGGCTAAGGGAGGCATGCCTCCTGCATTGTCACATCCTGCTTTGCAGCTACTGATGTCCTCTTCGGAGTTTGTTATAAAGTCCATCAAAGGGAAGATCTGTCCTCTTTCAACAAATCTCATGTGCCAGGGCTGTAGGACATAGATGAGTGACACAGAGATAGCTCTCACCCTGCCGCTTCTCAGACCGCTGACTCTTGAGAACAGAGATTTTTCTGAAGAAAAGGCTGACCATTAGCCCCCTCCACAAAATTATCCCCCAAATCAAGTTTGGGTAAAGTGACTGTCCCTAGTAGTTGGCTCTCGTTATAGACAAAGCATTCCACATGTCTGCATTGCTTTCCCGGGAGAAGCATGGTTTCCTCTGCAGGCAGGAGCAAGGGCACAGACTCTGCAGTCTGATGCTGAGCTGTGAGTCCTGGCTTGGCCGCTGTGACATCGGGCAGGTTCTTGAACTTCTCTGGGCCTCTGTGCTGCTCTGCATCAGAGACATAATAGCCACTCCCTAGTTGCTATGGCTTTAGGACAGGAGGCCAAAGGAAGTGGCTACAGTGCTCTGAGGGGCCACAGTCACTTTGTGTGGGCTTCTTCCATGAACACATTTTCAACTATATATTTGCGCTTGAACTTGGCCACATGCTGGCTGACTAACTTTGCTAGAAATCCATTCCATGGCTCATTTGGGAACATAGTTTAAAAGAAATTAAAAAAAAATGTTTTATTTATTTTTGAGACAGAGAGAGAGAGAGACAGAGTTTAAGTGGGGGAGGGGCAGAGAGAGAGGGAGACACAGAATCTGAAGCAGGCTCCAGGCTCTGAGCTGTCAGCACAGAGCCTGAAGCAGGGCTCAAACTCGTCAACCATGAGATCATGACCTGAGTTGAAGTCAGCTGCTTAACTGACTGAGCCACCCAAGCACCCCTGGGAGCAAGTTCTTATACCTCATTGGACTTTTGCTTCTTTTTAAGTTTTCCCAGGAAGCTGGTCTCAGTCCAGATCCTTGATTTGTGGGTGTCTGTGAGAGGCCTTTCCCCTCTTTTCCATTGCTATTTTGTTCTTTTACTGTGGAGACTAAATTTAGAGACAGTAAAGTCCACCAGTCTCTAAGTGTACTGCATAGTTTCTGTATTTTCCGTATGTATACACCTGTGTAAGAACCATCCAGGTCAAGATAGGAAATACCTCCACCACACCAGAAGGCTTCCTAGTTCGCAGGGCCAGCGGTGCCCCACATCCCCCCACTCCACTCCCTGCCCCATTAACCCAGCGTGTCCTCACTTCATTCTTGAACCTCATATGAGGTGACATTACATACCCCGGACCTCACATTATCCCCTCAATGCCTTCACTTCTAATTTTCTTTTGTTGATCAATTTTTTTCTAATGTTTTATTTATTTTTGAGAGAGAGAGAGAGATAGCGTGAGTAGGGGAGGGGCAGAGAGAGAGGGAGAAACAGAATCCGAAGCAAGCTCCTGGCTCTGAGCTGTCAGCACAGAGCCTGATGCAGGGCTCGAACCCATAAACCGCGAAGATTGTGACCTGAGCCGAAGCCTGACGCTCAACCGACTGAGCCACCCACGTGCCCCCTGTTGATCAATTTTAAGGCAGCTTATTAGTTGGTCTTTCAGTGGGTGGAGCTCCTCCCTTTTGGCACATCGCCCATGACAGCTGCTTTGTCTCTTGAGATGGATAGAACCTTCATATTGCTTCCTTTAGCTGGGGTTGTTCCAGGACATCTAGATGCCTCCACTGGCCCCAAGACTGGACCTTTGGTTCCCTCCCCCCTGTCCCAGGGGCAGCTAGGAGGCTTTGCTAACTCTTGCTTGCCATTGCAGGGCTCAGAGGAGCCGGGCCTGAGCTGGGCTGGACACCCTGAGCAAAGGTTTCTGAGAAGTGGCCTGAAGTGAGGACAAGCCAGGGGGTTCTGCGAAACAGGGCCTGGAGGGCAGGGTCCAGGTCCTGGCGGGAAGCAGGAGAGGCTGGGGGGGCTTTGGCAGGAAAGGATGAAGCTGGAGACCCAGGAGAGGTCTGTGAGGACCTCTGCACAGCCAGGGAATGCTAGAAGGAGCATGGTGGGTGGGTTAGGCATCGGCCCAGGCCTCTCTGAGGGGGAGTGGGGAGGGGGCTTTCAGACACTGCCCCGTCACTGCTGGCTGACAAGGATGAACTTAGGTGTGGCAGGGCAGGATGACCCCTTTTGCCTGCCTACCATGCTGGCTCTTCACTTATTTGCTCCTGTGGCAACATTTACCGGGAGCCCCCGGGGTCGCTGGGCGGCGTGCTGGTGCCAAGGGTTGTAAGGAGACACACAGGGTCTCTCAAACCGAGGGGCTCACTGTCTAGACCAGGCTGCAAACAGACGGCCTGCTTGTCTCCAGATTTGGCTCTCAGACATGCTTAGTTTGGCCCCCATAGTTTAAAAATTGGAACTGCCCATGAAAATCTGACTGCTGGCTTCTCTCGACAGATCAGAAAGTCTAGCAACCCTGGGCTGCACGGCTCCCCAGCAGCAGCCAGTGGGGCTGAGAAGGGCTGCCCCCCTCCCTATCCTCCCAACAGGCACAACTGCTAGCTTTGCTGCTCCCCCTGCTCCCTGTGGCATCAGGCCTGGCCCCCCTCATCAGCCTTCGCTGCTGGAAGCTGTGAGCCCATGTAGATGGGGGAGTTAGTGAGGCTCCACAGAGGAGGCGCTGGGTCTTGATCTCCTGTGAGAGCGGCCCCTCTCCAAGTCTCCTGAGCCTTCTGCTCCTGAAGGCAAATGGGTTCATCACATCCTTTCCAGAGAGAGGATTTACAGTATGTGCTGGGGGTGGGGTGGGGGCGCCGGGGCGTAGGCACTGAGGTGATGGCACCAGGGCCCATGGAGGTGGTCTTCCAAGTACAGGATCAGAATCACCAGAGTGTGCTGGTTCAGCACTCTTGCAGCAGAACCTGGTGGAAAGTTCCCCAGGGAATTGTTGAGGCCACCCACATTTGAGAACCACAAAGAAGAGGGCGCTGGGCTTTAGAGGACAGCAGGGTCAGATACATCAAGTTTTCCAGGGCAATGCTGGGGACCCCACTCCACCTTTCAGCTCCCCTATGGGACCCTTGTTCTGAACACCTGCCTCCTGGGCACAGCTGAGCCCCTGGCAGCCTAAGGCTAACATTTTCTCCCGCCTTCCTTTCCCCACCCTGCACCTGGAGGAAAGGTCACTCTTGCCCTTGCCAAGCCTTGTCATTTCCTGGAATCTTTTAACTTTCATGTAGGCAGGGGCCAGCTCCAGGGAGTAGGATATTGGCTGGCTGGCAGGTAAGAGCCACCTCGTCTCCCCTTTACCTTCCCAGCCAGGTGGCCTGACCATTGCTGGGTTCTGGCCAGGGGGCTGTCACGGTGACCCTGTGCAGGGCTAGGGGAGGATCTAGTGATTGGTTCAAAAAGAAGATGCTTTCCTGAGGTGGGGGTGGGCCAGGGCAGGGGTCCTTGGCTATTCTACCTTTGGAGATTTCAACAATAGGGGTGGGAGGTGTCTATGGTGGTGGTCAGGGCAGGGCTTGGGGGATGAGTAAGGAAGCACTCGCTCTCAGGATCTTGTAAGTGAAGGGTGCAGGACCCAGCGAGTGAGTGCCTCCGTAAGAGTGAGGGGTCTAGGGAGCAATGTATGGGGGGGGGGGGCTTCTCTGGGCCATGAGGTGGCCGTGCACACTTATAAGGACCCGAGAATGAGTGCCTCCTTAGATGTGGTCTCACTCGCCTACCCTGGTCCTGGTCACTGCACTGCAGAGAGCCTGGGACATGCTGAGAACATGTTCTGGGAAGCAGTTAAAGGATGGCTTGTCCCGTCTCTCAGACAAGCCCACTAGTTCTCAGCCTTGGCTGCACATCGGAGGCCCTAGAGAGCTTTACAAAACCCTGATGTTGGGTCCCATCAGAGGTTCTGGTTTAATGGATCTGGGGTGCAGCCTGTCATTGGGGTTTTTAAACGCTCCCCGGGGGACTCTAGCATGCATCAAACTTCGAGAGCCTCTTATCTGGATGGCGCAAGGCGGGTGCCGTTTATTGGTTTTCCTTTCATTGATTTTCGTCATGAGCAACAGTGTTCCAAGCACGACACAGACTTTTATGGGAGATACAGGAAAACATCCACCGAAGTGGACGGGGTTTGAGGAGAGTGGAAAGAAAGCCTGAGCTTCAAGTTCCTGGTCTGTGCCAGATGCGTCATGTTTGCTATTTAAAAACCAGTTTAGGGAGGTGGCTATTCCCAGGCTCAGTTTACACATGAGGAGCCTGGCCACGTCTTGGCCATGTGGACCATGTCATCTGTGATCCATGGCTGTGGAATGGCAGAGCTTTAAGTGAAATACACGTGTGGCAAGCAGCTGTAGGAATGAAAATTGATACTGTTGCTTTTGGACTGATTTCTCAAACAAAATATTTGTGGGGTCAGCGAGTACAGGAGAGCATGGAGAGAATGCTTGGGAGAGAACGGAGCTCCCGCTCCCCCCTGCCGCAGGATGGAGAGTGCAGAGGAGAGAAGGCTATGCCAATTTCTCTTCTCCCTTCAGCCTCGGGTCGGCCTGGACCAGCTGCCCCAGGTGATTTTAGGGAAATCTGCCAATCTCTCTTTCCCTCTCCTTTGAGTTAAACAGGCCCCTGGACCTGATGAGTATGGAATAGTGTGATAACAAGAAGGGACCTCCCTCTTTATCTGCCGATCTGCACACACACGCACACGCACATAGCAGGGTGGCTGCAATTCCACCAATCAGGTCATTGAATTCAGCCAGAAAATACTTATCGAAGAGTAAATGGGGAGACTGTTCAGTTGGTCATATCATGGTGTGGATTACTGAGCACCTTTTTGGGGAGCAGGTCTCAGCCTCCTTGGCAGACCCCTGCGTCCCGGCAGACAGGCAGCAGACGCCATGGGAACTTGCCACAGGGGCTTCTTAAGATGTGGAGGGAGAATTTGAGGTGAGCCTTGGAGGATGCTGAAAGTTGCTATCTAATGGATAAATTTATGCAAAATAATCATCCCAGTAGCTTCCCAAACCAGCGACAACGCTGTGAGTAGCTTTTTGCAGTGGTGGCAAAAGTCCGCTGTATTCTGCTGCCAGCTGGTTTTGCTATCTCAGGGTGGCTCACTCAGGAGCAGCCAGGCCAGGAAGAGAGAGTGAGCGGTGTGGGGGAATCTGGTCGGAGCCCCGCCTGGCCGCTTCCTGGCTGCCCCACCTTGGGCCAGAGCCTTGGCTCTGGAGGCCTGGGGTCGTCATTACACCCCTGGGGTGTAATGCTCCCATTGTGTTCCCATTGTGCTTGGATGGGGGACTTGTGCTCCCATCCAAGATGGAGAGAGGGGCTGGGTTCACCCTTCCCTTGAAACAATTAAAAAACAGCAAACAGACCAAGTACATGAAACAGTGCTTTTTCAAGATACCGGACATTAGGCCACAAAGGTCAGTGGCCTCAATGAGCTCAGTGATCATCTCTGCTTATTGCCTTGTGTGAGTTTCTAGGTCACGGTGCAAGGAGAGGGGACAGAGGCTAGAAGGGGAGAAATGGAAGTATAGTGCTGTAAGGTTCTTACACTTGATGTGAACTGGTGTGGTATCACTTGAAGGTAGAGTGTGATAAGGCCAAGGTTTAAATTATAAACACGAAAGCAACCATTCAAATAGCAAAGTGTTAGAGCTAATAAGGCAAGTAAGGAGATAAAGCAGAACCATCCAAAACTACTCAATCCAGAAGAAGGTGAGAAAAGGCAATAAAACACAGCTGGAACAAAAGAAACCGCATAATGATAGACTCAAGCCTAATCCCATCAGTGAGCACATTAAACGTGCGTGGCCTAAACATCATTTGGACATGGTCATGTATTTTGGATATTAACCCCTAATCAGATATACAGCTTGCAAATATTTCCTCTCATTCCATGACTGCATTTTTATTTTGTTGATTGTTTTATTTTTTTATGTGTATTTTTATGAGAGAGAGAGAGAGAGAGAGAGAGAGAGAACGAGTGGGGGAGGGGCAGAGAGAGAGGGAGACACAGAGTCCAAAGCAGGCTCGAGGCTGTGAGCTGTCAGCACAGAGCCTGATGAGGGAATTGAACCCATGAACTGTGAGATCATGACCTGAGCTGAAGTCCTTAACCAACTGAGCCACCCAGGTGCCCCTGTTGATTGTTTTCAAGAAATACATAATAACTCTTTCTTCTTTTTTTAATGTTTATTTATTTATTTTTAGGTGGGGGTGGGGTGGGGAGGGAGAATCCCAAACAGAGTCTGTGCTGTCAGCACAGAGCCTGACGTGAGGCTCGAATCCATGAACTATAAGATCATGAGCTAAGCCTAAATGCTCAGGATATTCAATTGACAGAGCCGCCGAAGTGCCCCTCAACAAACACACTTGAAATATAAGGACACCTATATGTTCAACATAACAGGATGGAAAAAGACATCCTATGCTAACACTAGTCCAAAGAAAGCTGGAATGACTATAGTAATATCAGGCAAAATAGATTTCGGAACAAAGAATATTATCCAAGTGATTTAGATCTGTATGTCTATGTCTCATATCTAAAATATAGGAAACAGGGGCATCTGGGTGGCTTGGTCGGTTAAGCGTCCGGCTTTGGCTCAGGTCATGATCTCATGGTCCGTGGGTTCGAGCCCCACATCGGGCTCTGTGCTGACAGCTAGCTCAGAGCCTGGAGCCTGCTTCGGATTCTGTGTCTCCCTCTCTCTGACTCTCCCCTGCTTGCTCTGTCAATCTGTCCCTCAAAAATGAATAAAAAACATAAAAAAAACTTAAAAAAGGGATAAAATGGTAAAATATAGGAAACAGTGATCTTTGATTTGTTGGATTTTTGGTAAGAACCAAGTGAGGTAATATCTGGGAAAATGCTTTGAAGATTGTGAAGCCTGATGCAGGTGTCACTGGACCTTAATTATTAGAAGTTGGACTCTCTGGAGCTTTATGAAAAGCCGGGCAGCTGGGTGCAACTGTGTGGCTCTGAAGGGGGAAAGGGAAATAGCCAGGCAGTGGCTCTGAGGAGGTCACGGAAGGGCTGGCTGGAGCCACTGGCTCAGAAAGGCTGTGCGATTCTGCCTCCACCGGCACTTCTTAGACCTGGCGAGTTTGCCAGAACCCACCAAAAACAAGGGACTTTCCTTAGCTGCAGAGAGATGGGCCCAGACAGAGCCCTAGCCCCATGCACACCAGAAGCTTTAGTAATCTCAGCAGATGCTTGGCTGAAAAGAACAGGGAGGCAGTTACTGTGCTAAGTCCTTTCTGAGCCTTTTCTCATTTACCAGTCTTCTCTGGGTGGGACCGGTATCATCATATCCATTTCACATTTAAGGAAATGGAGCCCAGCATCACAGAGCCATTAAACCACTGAGTCTGAGTTTGCACCCATGCAGACTAGACAAGGGCCCAAGCCTTAGACACAAGCCTGGCCTCAAAGTGAAGCACAGGAAAGGGGTCAGCCAGCCAGAGGGCTGTGTCGAGACTCTGAAGAAGAGAAGGAGGGGGCACATGTAGGACAAGCCCCTCTCCAGACAGGGCATCCCTGCACCTGCTCATCCCCTCTCTTCTCCATCCCCACACCTCTCACCTGCCTTGGGCGGGGGCCCGCAGGGGCCTGCAGGTGCCCTCGAGGAGTGGGGGCCAGACAGCCAGAGGAAGCTGGCTCCAGGCAATGGTGACCTGCAGATGGGGATGCCCTGGGGGGCTGCTCCAGGTACTCCTGGCTGCCCTCCCCAGTGCAAGTTGTCTCAGCCCTTCCTGGAGTCACACAGGACCTTGGTCTAAGGACCAGAGAAATAGTACTGACCTCTTGTGGTCATCTGAAGGTTCTGTGACAAACAATTCTTAATAAAGTGAGGCCACGCCTCTCCCCTCTGCCCTCCCACTCACTTGCTCGCTTCTAACCCTGCTCACCCCTCTCTCACTCGGAGATATTTGCTCTCCCCTCAGGCCCTCCTCTGTCTCTTCATGACCTTCTCAGAGCCTAAACCTTTGCTCTACTGGGACAAGTAGAGGGATTCTCCTTCATGACCCTCGAAGGAGGTGTTGGTGGTGAGGTGTAGGGACTGGGGGTTTTTAGTGCTTCATTCATGTTTTGTTTTTTTTTTTATTGAGGTGAAATTCAAAAAACACAATTAAACATTGTAAATGGTACAATTTTTGTGGCATTTAGTGCATTCACAATGTTGTACAATCACCACCTTTCTCTGGTTTCAAAGCCTTTTCATCATCCTAGAGGAACTACACCTGTTAAGTCCTCCCTCCCCTCTCCTCCCCTCCCCCACCCCCTGGCAACCTCGTAATCCGGTTTCCTTCTCTGTGGATTTGCCCATTGTAGTCTTTTCATATGAAAGGAATCATACAATATGTGGCCTTCTGTGTCTGGCCTCTTTCCCTTAACAGCATGTTTTTGAGGTTTATCCAACTTGTAGCATGAATCAGTACTTAGTTCCTTTGTATTGCTGAATAATATTCTACCGTATGAGTACCCACAAATGTATTTATCCAGTCGTTCATTGATGGACATTCGGGTTGTTTCGTCTTTTGGCTGTCATGGATAGTGCTGTCGTGAACACTTGTGGGCAGGTTTCTGCTTGAATACTTGTTTTCAACTCTTGTCAGCACATACCTGGGAGTCCCACTGCTGGCTCATACAGAAATTCTTTGCTTAACTTTTGAGAAACTATCGGACCTTTTATCACAACAGCTGCACCTCCTTTTAGTTTTAAGATTATGTTATTCTAAGGGCAAAGAAAATACAACCATAAGATTTCAGACCATATTATTTTACATAAAATATAAGTATATATTATATACTATATATAGTATATTACTATGCAATATACTACCTATTACTATGTAATATACTACTATATACTGTATCTATAATAAGCATATATTATACCATAACATTTTAGAAGGTATTTATTGAGCAGTTTTGAAAAGTTTTAAAGTAATTATAAATTATAAAATTGTATATAAATGCACACTTATTGTAACAGTTCAAATCAAGGCACTTCTAGAAGAAAAATTCCGTTTTATCGGTTTCTCCACCCCAACCTATCTCTTTCCCTGACCAATGTTAACCCTCTGGTCTGTGTCCTTCCAAACATTTTCCAGGCATTTGAATAGTTTTTGGAAAAAAAATTTTTTTATGCAAACATGTTATACTATCCATATTATCTTGCTTTGAGATCTTTCTATTTCTTTCTTATGAATGTTGATTTTACCTTGGTAGAGGAACCCTCAGATCTGAGGCCTGACCTTGTCTTCTTTAAAAAAGTTTGGAATATAGATAGGGGAGGAGCCAAGATGGCGGAGAGGAAGGGAGCTCAGTAAACTTCGTCTGCCCCATCTATCGAACTGAGAAGGACATTACTCTCATCTGCAAGAGTGGAAGGAGAAAATACGGAATCCAGAAAGAAGAGAACCTCAAGGATACCTGAGTGAGTGAGTGCGAACTGGGGAGATTGGAAAACGGGCCAGCCCGAGACGGGCAGCGGAGGTGGGAGCCCCAGCCCAATGCAGGGCAAGTGCGCGGAGAGACAAAGGGAAGAGACAGAGAAACTGAACACGCCCATAGTACTGTCTCTGGGGAAGAGGTAAAGAATGCTTAACTGCGCGTGGAGAGAGAAGCTCACTCCATAGATAATAGCTGGGTAGCCCAAATCCTAAACCCAGGTGGCGCAAGGGAAAGAACAACTTCCAGCCCGGCGCCATCTTGGTGGGGAGTCAGCGACCAGGCAGCAGTGGTGTCAGGGGTGCTTATGTCGACCTCGGTTTTGGGAGTGGGAGCACGCATCTCATTTCCACGGCGCATCTCGCCCCCAACATTGGCCGCGCGAATCCTGAATCCCGAGTGCCAACAGGGAAAAAAAAGCCCCCATCTCTGTGCGATCCCGGCAGGGAGTTGGCGGCGGTGGAGGCCTGGGCCGCGCTCAGGCTGCAGGAGCTCCCAGCTCATTTCCAGCAGCTCCCGGAGCCTCCGGCAACAGCTGTGCACTCATTCCTCCCCCAACGCGAACTCGATCCCCACTGGGGGTTGGGTCTCTGACTGTGTGCACTTCACCTCCTGCTGCACATCTTGCCTCAGGCAGGGGCAGCCGAAATCCCTGCCTGAGCCTAGACAAACCAATTCCTCCCCCTAAGAAGCCAGCCACCAAAGCAAATACATCTCATCTGTGGTAGCATAAAAGTGCATGGACTGGAACTTTGAACCGAGGAGGGCCTGGAAAATACAACTCGGCTCAACCACAGCACAAGGAGATCGGATTCATTAGAGTGGCCTACAGTGCATAGTTCAGTGGAGCTTGGTGTGCTGCCTATCTAATCTCTGCAGACGCCAAGGTGGAGCCTCTGAGAGCAGTCTCCAAGACCTACCATACCAAACCATGCCTATTCATGAGGGTGAGCTGTTGTTTTTTTTTTTTATAATTTCTTTTTCTTTTTCTTTTTATCTTCATTTTTTTCTTTTCTTCTTTTTCTGTACATATTTTTTATTATTATTACTTTTTTTACTTAAATTTTTTAAAAATTTTACTCCTTATTTTCCTTTCTCCTTTCTCCCTTTTTTTTTTTTTTACCTTCTTCCAATCCAGATATATTCTCCTATATCTCATCCCTACCTCTCCCCTCAACTGGTCATACACTTTTAGACTGTCCACTGTTCTTTATTGTCTCTGACCCCTTTATTTTTTTTTAATTTTTTTCTTTTCTTCTTCTCTTCTTTTCGTCTCTTTCTGCTCCATTTTCTTTCCTTCCTTTCCCCCTTTTAATGTGTTTGTTTGTTTGTTTGATTTGTCTGTGCGTTTGTGTGTTACTGTTCCCTCTGTGTTTGTCTGTCTGTTTTCCTTCTTAGGGCTACACCAAGAAACAAACCAAAGTGTGCATGACAGTGAGTCCAATATATTGCTGAGTAGGGAAATAAAATATTCAAAGGCCCAACAAGAGAAACTGAGAGACACCATTAAAAGAATATTTCCTGAAATGACAGGCCCTGGACAGTCAATAAGCCTCCATTAACAGAGAAATATTAACAGGTGCACAGTGCACAATGAGCTTTATAAAGGTAAAAAGAGACAGAAAACTAGAAAAAATGACAAAACAAAGGAACTCTCCCCTGAAGAACTTCCAGGAGGAAGTCACAGCCACAGAACTGCTCAAGGCAGATCTAGGCAGCACACCTGATCAAGAATTTTAAAAACTTGTCATAAAATTAATCGCTGGGGTTGAGAAAAGCTTCAAAGAATCAACTGAGACAATGACTAGGCACTTTGAAAATAGGTGTGATGAGTTAAAAAAGGCTATAGATGAGGTGAATAACAAACTGGAGGCAGCCACCTCAAGGATTGATGAGGCAGAGAGAAGAATAGGTGAATTAGAAGATATAGTTATAGCAAAAGAGGAAGCTGAAAAAAAGAGAGAAAAATTAATCCAGGAGCAGGAAAGGAGAATTCGAGACCTGAGTGATACAATCAAACGGAACAACATCCGTATCATAGGAATTCCTGAAGAGGAAGACAGAGAGAAAGATCCTGAAGGGATACTAGATCAAATTATAATGGAGAATTTCTCAAATCTGGGAAAAGAAATAGACGTTCAAATTCAAGAGGCACAAAGAACCCCCTTAAGACGTAACTTGAATTGGCCTTTGGCATGACATATCATAGTGAAACTGGCAAAATATA